>NC_079499.1:442316-746667 GCF_030052815.1 Hevea brasiliensis | reverse complement strand
TTTTCAGGGATGCCAACAGAGAGCCATTTCCCCATCTATGTACCTTTCCTTTTCGCTGCCCTCTTGGCCCTGGATGGAGGTTTTCCTCGTTTCCAACAAGTCCTTTGACACTTATCTAATTAAACCAACAAATTCACACTTAATGCAAATTTTTCTCTGTGGCAGAAATAACTCCACTCATCCAACCAAGATTCCATTACATGTATCCACTCCACATACAAACAAGCTCAATGGCAGCTAAAATTAACCACTTATTCTCGATCAATCAGTGCAACAAATTAAATGCAATAAATAGATAGATGGACAGTTTAGAACTCGAGAAAATATTGAGGAAGAGAAGCGACAGAAAAGGCAGTACTGTTCAAGCACAGCCTTTGTTGTGGTTGGAGATTGCAGGGGAGAGTAGAAGCCTTGTAACTCCCCCAGTAATCACAACGAACAGCGAAAAGCTCGGAGCTGGCAGCATTAACAGCTAGAAGATCCATTTCTCACCTTTGATGTGTAATTCCTCCATCTAAATCAGGCAAAACCAAAGGCCACTCCTTAAAGGTGTGTCTAGGATCTAGCACCTTCAATGAAAAGAACGCCAGAAAAAAAGGAGAATGGCTCAGTCAATTATCAAAGTTGTGTTCCCTTTCATCCCTCAAAGGGTGTCCAACAACAGAAATGTTGTCAAAGCTCCATTGAGGTCAAGGGTGGCTGCTGGGCTAGATTCTTCACTCTCTTTCAATCAACCAAACCACTTAAACTAGAGGCAGGGTCAACATTTGTAATATAAAAAAATACAAAGTACATTCACCATCCTTGCCAGGGATTTGCACCCCCGTTCCCAACCCCATGAGGGAGAAAGACAAGGGCTTCTCGGCCATTTGCCATACCTATGAATGTCCAACCGAATTATTAACACAGCCACCCATTAAAGCTTTGCAATATTTATTTCACTTCAATTAATTCCAAATAATAGTATGGACACCATAACTTTTAAACATAAGCCTTCCATTTGAACAAACTGAAATAAATTTTAGTAATGGAAATATGAATCCATATGAATCTACCATGTGAATTTCTCCAAAGTAAACTGCAAACAAAAGAATTCAGGTTTAGGGAGGTCTCTGATTGTCACATGCTCTTTTGCCAAAAGCATGGACATTCAAACTACAAGAGCTAGCAAATTTTTTCAATCTATATTCAGTCAAATTACAATATGTTTCAAGTCTCCAATGCCCCCAAATCCCAGGTCTAATGAGGAATCTGCTCCTGATTAGTTAATAAAGCAACCATCATAGAATCACCTCCCCTTTTTCTATTCACGCACTTTACACTCCAGATTCCCAATCCCAGCCAACCTAGCATTCCTAATCAATGGCTCCTAGTAAGACACAGCCCTCACGCCCCATCTCTCAGTGATAGCAAATCTGTAGTATTTCCTACATTTTATGCTGAAAATATTGGGATACATCTACGTCTCCAGATTCAACTTGAGACGTACTCCTTCCATGAAGAACTAGAGATTTTCTGGGCCAAGATTTTCCCTCTTGGTTTCAAGGGTTGGCTGGATCACAAAAGAAAAGTATCCCTCCATCCCATCTGAAAATAACTGGAATTTGCTACCTAGTCTTTTAGGAGTTAGGACAATGCAAAGTTAAGCGAGTTGACACCCACCAGTTGAGATGCTTCTGTCATGAGAACCAGTGTTTCATACTTGAACCTTTCATAAAGAATGGGAATGATCAATTAAGGGAATAAAAAACAATTAAACTCATCTCAAATGCAATGCATGTTTTAAGGAAAAAAGCAATGGCACGCATGCTTGGTAAAAATCATAAAGGCAAAACATTCTGACATTTCCCAAACCCCCAAGAAACAATCATAAATGTTTTAAAAAAAGGACAAGAAATTAATAATCTTTAAAAGAAAATACCTCTCAATTTCTTAACATACCCATAAATTTCAGTAACAATACAAAAAAAGTATGGCATCAACATTGTGACTACAGAGATAAGAATATGTGCTGAATTCTTATTAAGCTCATTAAATATCAAGCCATTGAACCTAGTTCAAGACTGCTGGCTTTAACAAAGCGGAATATAATCAAGACAATAATGAGACAAATTAACCAAAAGAAATAAATACTTCTGAAATCACATCAGATTGTTCATCTATAAATCCTGCTAAATGAATAGCCAAAATTATTATTTTTAAATGAAAGCAACAGGATTAAAAGATAAAACACTTGCAAACAATCCCTATGGGAACAGATAAAGTTCTATAATAACTCAGTTACTTGCAAGTAAAAGCCCCAGAAGAACACTCCCACTACGAAACTCTCCCCCACCCAGCCTTAATACACTTGCACCCTACACTTGCCTCGAGCTTCAAACGTTGACCTCGTGCTTCAACCATGTTTTACCAGGAAAAGAAACCAGAAAAGAGCAAGGGTTCAGTCTAGACTTGCCTACCAGCAGCTTCACCAACAAATGGCAAATAAGGAGTCTTACCCAGAACACAACTCACTAACCCATAAACAAAGCAGAAACAACTGAACAAAAACACAGCATTGTGGCCCCAAACCATGAGCTTAAACCCTAATCCGCTCCGACCTGGATTGAAGATTCGGGCCAAAAGCAAGGGCACCACCAAAAGCACATCTAAAGTGACAGCTTGCATTGAATTGAACCTGACATACTGGCTAAAGCTTGGGTTTCTAACAACACCCAAATAAAGAGCGAAAAAAGCCACAAAACTAGCATATGGAATTGATCTATAGAGGTTTAAGAGAGGGATAAGGGGGTCAAAAAGAAGACCCAGAGATGGGTATTGAGCGAAAAGGAAGCGGCCATATTGGAGAGAATTGAAGAAAGGAAGAGTGTAAGCAACGGCTGAGATTAAGCGTTCAGTGGCTGGAGTGGGATTGTAAGACATACGTGTGGTGGTGGGCTTTAGTGAGGGAACGGTCAGAGGAGGTGATTTGAGAAAGACAAGTAAAGGAGGGGCAAAGGAAGAAAAAGGATAGGGTTTGGCTAGGGTTTTGGGAGAGGTAATCGGGGAAAGCCGAAGAAAAGAAACGGAAGCCATTTTCGAGGGAGAGCGAAGCTCCTCTGCAGAAGCTAAAGATAGTTTGCTTTAAAGCTGAAGCTGAACCAGAGGGTAGAGCTCCACTTTACCTATCGGGCTTTAAACATTCTCTGATAACTCTTACAATATGTTCAAAATCCAGCCCATTCTCATGCTCATGTTGGAAGAGATATCAAAACATACTTGGGTAAATTGCAAAAGAAAAACATCTATGTACTTTTACAAAAACAAAATTTTAGTACGTACGGTAAATTATTATTTAATTTTTATATTTTAATAAAATAAATTATTTTATTTTATATTTAAAAAATATATTATTTAATTTTTATATTTTATTTATATTAAATTTTTAATTCTTCAATTAATTTTTTCATTAATTAATTTTAATGATTATTTAATTTTTTTATTTTAATAAAATTAATTAATTAATTTTTATATTTTAAAAAAAATATATTAATCAATCCATAAAATTTAATCATGTTAATTAGTTTGCAAGACATAATAGTTGTTGTTATTATTATTATTATTATTATTATTATTATTATTATTATTGTACATATTGAAAAATTTTTATTTTTTAAGTCTTTATATTATGTTAAGAGTAACAATCCACAAAATATTCTGTAAAGATTAAATCTAATTAATATTTTAAATATCTGAATTCTTTTTAAATTTAATTATATTATTAAAATAATACTCTAATATATTTAAATGTATATATTTTAATTAATAATCGATATAAAATATATTTATAATTAATAACTTATATTTTAAAATTTAATAATTTTAAAAGAAATTAAAAATAAAAACATATACTTTTGGAGTCTCTGCTTAATAAATTATTCGCAGTTTAATTGATGATAGGGTGAAATTGATTAAAATTAAAAAATACAGAATTTAATCAACAATTTTTTAATATGCATATAACCGCAAAAAAAAAATTTAAAAAGCATGATTTCTTTTTCACTTTCCCATTGAACTTTGCGAGTTATATTTCTTTTAATAAATTTATGATAAGTTTTTTTTTTTTTTTCAGAAAAATTTATGATAAGTTTGATTTAATTTTTTTCGTCAAGGGTATAATTTTAATTAAATATAGTATATACACATAATTATATTGAAAAAAGATAATATGTTTTAAACCATGCAATTTTAATGCTTTTTTTTTCCATCAAGGACCTTTTTTTCTGTACATTTTAATATCTGCAAAATTTGACTGTTATCACTCAAATGATTTTTTGGATAATTCTGCTTCAGTGATGCTTTTTTTTTTTTTTTTAACAGCTTCAACGACCTTAAACATCATGGCCACAATTATAATTCTGCATTACTGATATTAAGAAAAATAATAGCTTAAATAAAACTAGTCAAAAATTAATTTTAAATTAAATTTCACATAATTTTTACATATAATAAAAATATCTAAACAGTAAAAGGATGTTTTTTCAAAAAAAAAAAAAAAAAAAAAAAAGAGGTTTAAACTTAAAATAAATTTAAAGTATTGCTTGGTTCATTGACAAAAATGTTGAGAAATTTGCCCTCTTCTTTCTGAAAGCAGAAGGCCAAAAAATAATTTTTTAAACAAAAAGTAGCAGTCCACAAGGATAACCATTCTGAACAAGGATATCAGTTCAGGTAAGATAAACTTGAGCAGAGTTTTGAGGGTTAACTGAACATGAAAATTAGATAAAAACATTGTAAAAGCTTACCTCTTAAACATACACGCATGTCAAGAAAATCTATGCACCCAAATTCCACATACTATCAAACTCCACTAAAATTATCAGAACAAGTACATAAAATCATTCTTTTCTCCACAACTTCATTGACCTAGGTAATTAAATTAAAAAAAAAAAAAGTGCATACTTCCATACCAAAACACTCCACAGCAACCGTCCTAGTACCGATCATGGCGCCTGCTGATGAGTTGAATAATAAAGTGATTAATAACGAATTAGAAAAATGAACAATCCTCAAAACTGCCTACTAAAACTAAGCACCAAAGACCTAGGAATAGATTATATCAATGATGTTGTTACCACATGCTACCATTTTTAATTCAATGATTAAGAAGTGTTCATTTGTAGCATATAATGTTATATTAATTACTATCTTGATTTAAAACATGCTAACAAATTTAATTGAAGCAGCAGCAGAAGAAGGGTTCTCGTTTCTGAGATGCAGGGAAATAAAGGACTACAAGAACAGACTTGAGTTTCACTTGATTAAAAGCCACTTCTATTTTAATGGTGACAAGAATCTTTCTCCTCGCACATTGAAAAAAGGCAAAAAGCATAATTATTTAATATTTTCAATTAAAAATAATTCAATGTTATTTCCTAATGTCACAACACAAATGCATCACAATTGGCTAAAACTCCAATGTCATTATTCTCACATGTAAAACACGAACATACTTGGGAGTATTCTGAAAAAAAGATAAAAATTAGGATAAAGGTATAAGGCCAGTGCTAACTGCTCAAAATATGTGGAAGCTCTAATGATCAGCAAGCACTAGGGTGAAAGAATACCTGTGACGATCATAGTCCCTAGAACGTTCTCTAGACCGAGAGCGCGACCTGTGGCGACTTCTTGAATCATAACTACGGCAACGGGAACGATCAGAATCTCTATCACGGTCCCGATCATATCCACGATCTCGATCATAATGCCTGTCACGATCTCTGCTCCTACGATCATGGTCCCTCTCCCGGTCACGGCTATCTCCCCGATCTCTTTCCTTGTTTGATTCTCTTTCACGGTCTCTACTTCGCTCTTTTGATCTATAATAATAGCAAGTATGAGAGGGGAAAATATAAGAAAGATACAAATACAAGCCTCTTGTACTAAATGGTTAAAAAGAGAAGAAACTTGAATAATAATACCTTCGATCATCACACCGATCACCTTTGAGGAGCTTGTTTCTCTCTTCCTGACAAATTTAATGAAGGCCATTCTTTAAAACATGAACTACCACTCCAGTTGAGCTAAAGAGTAGAATTCATAAAAGGCAACCAGAACAAGTTTTACAAAAGAAGGCATCATCAGCAAGCTCTATTCCATTGAACCCAATGGAATGTGCCACCTTTTTTAACAGCAAAGCAGCTCAAAACCATTGCAAATACCTCTACACAGCATCCAAACAAACTCTCCTTTCTCAACAACACATACATGCAACTGTTGATACACACGCATGCACACAAAAAGTAATCTGCACAAATTCAAAAGCAATTGGCCTTAAAATACATCAAGAGGATTTAAGTTACTAGGTCTTTTTGTAGCATTTTCCCCTCTCGATTTCCTATTATTCCACCTTAGATGCCAAATTGCACAAGACTTTCAGAATCAGACATCTCAAAGAAATTTCTAATGCCGATAACAAATCAACATTGCCAACCAAGTTCTAGAATGAATTCAACAAAATGTATTCATGACAATCTTTTGAATACAGCACAACCTTCAAGGAAGCCAGCTTGTATTTAAACAGTATGATTGGGACCCTTAATTAGTTCTAACCCACACAATCAGGCTGCACATAACAGATGATCCTTTGCCCACCCTGGCAAAATTAGAAGAGGAAGCACTTTCTAGTATTGCATGACATGCATTGACAATTATCAGACTGGATATGATGCATGGTTAGTGTCACCACCAATATGAATAAGACAATTTTTTTTTACATAGTTATTTCTGTCTTAAAGTCCAACATCTGTCAAATCTAAAAAGGGGGAAATTAAGAAATTATTCTTCTCCGGGTAAGAAAAACACACAGATGCATACTAACAGGGAATCTATATAGGATAATGTGAAACATTATACAAGCACCAGAACCAACATAACCACAAGACCAACTTAAGGACTTCCAAAAGACAGGATAGGTCAAACAATAGATTTATCCCACTTAACACAATCCATCAGTTTGAGCCATTTCCTTCAAATGGGAAAAAATTATAATCATATATTAACTGATGGAAAATGAGAAATCAACTAAGGATATGATGAATTTTCAGTATTTTCACTACATTCCTTTTCTGCAATCCCTGCTTAACCATTTTCTACAAAGACAACAACATAAGTAAGAAAATGAATCAGCTAAAAGTATATGATAAAGCAACTACTTGTATTTCCATACCTGAAGCTCAGTGAGTTTCTCACGGATTTGCATATAGCCTAGATGAAGCTTCCCTCCAAAATGGTCTGCTAAACGTCGATCGCTGAAAGCAGAAACAAAGATCAAAATGCTTTGGGCTCCAAAAAAAGGCGAAAGATAAGTACATGTATAGTAAGTTGCCCCATAATTTTCTAACTATATCATGATCTGCCAGCATATAAAACAGAAAAAGACGCACATTCTTTAGCTGCAAAAGTTATCCTCGTAAAACTGGGCCCAAAAGCCTGCTGGTAACAAGGAGGTATAATAGTTGGATCAAAAGCTGAACCACTTGAAACCCCAAATACAAATTCTTTTGTTTCCCTCAGGAAAAATAAAAAAACTATACATATTTGGAGAGATAAGATTAAATTATACCTGTCATATACGCTCAAAAAGGCTCCACAAATGTCACAAACACGCAACTTCTGATCAGTCTGAAAAACATTAAAAACAATAAGGACTAAGTTTTACTGTCCACATAAATTAAGCATATATGGGGAAAAATTGGACATGGACACAGATGAATGACCGGCCATCTCTAACATTTCAGTCACACAATAGAACATTGAAACAGATACATGTCAAATCATACCCCAATAATTATAATTATCTATTCTTAATTTCCTTTAAATGCATGCAGCCCTAGAATGCTATTGCTACCATTGATCTACAAATGTGATCCTCTCAACTATAGAAAGCAACATGTAAATGATTGAGAAGAAGCATTTGAAGAATGTCTGAGTCTAAGATCAAAATATTGCTCAAATGGATGATACTGGCACTCCAAAAGACGCATTTTTCCATTTACAAGTGATAGAAGTGTATCTAGCATGAAACTTCTGATAACATTTAAGTGAAATAGTCAAATTATTTTGACTATTTAGATTTAGAGAGAGCAAAATAAACAGATTATTTTGAGTGAAGTATATCTTAATTCATAAAAGTAAATGTTGTCCTCATAGTCCACCGGGTATTACAAAAACATTGGGCTGAATTGGATTGTTGTCTGATGCATGTATAATATGACATGATTCCTTGTAAGCACCTGATCTTGTTTAATAATTTCAATGTGTGATTCTTTGCTGTTTATGTTATCACAAAGAAAAAAGTAAAATAATAAGAAAATAGACTTACAATGCGGACATCAGCAGCAGTATACTTGGAGGAATCCAACGTAGGCTCTTGCCTTGCAGGAAGCTGAAGAGAATAAGTAGAATTATTAAATAAGAGGTAAATAAACCAAAGTGAAGGGCAATAGAAAGGAGAGGGGTTGGGAAGCAAAAAACAGACAGAGGGAAGAAAAGAAAAACAGAAAACAAAGAATAAAAGCAAAATCATTGTAAAACCAAGATTTTGAAAATAAAAAACCTTCTTAAGTGCCTCGGCCTCTTCCAAAGCCTTTTGAGCCTCATCTACCATTCCTTGCTCACCTGAAGAACGCACAGGGCCTTGAGACTAGAATAAAAAAAGTAGAAGTAGAACTGGGTGAAACATAAATCATTGATCATGTAAATCCACAAGATACAGAATGGAAAATAATTAAAAGCTTCTAAAGTCCAACAAAGTTTTCATATCTGAAACAATTCAATCTATCACAAGTATTATATGACCATTTACAATCCATATATATGGCCACGTGTCTCTAAAAACGCTAGCAAAATAAATTATATAATTCACAAGGCACTTCTTTCTGAATACACATACAATAAGTTCAAGGAAGAGAAAATTATGGGTATATTAAAATTGTAAAGAGTGCACAAGAAAGGTCTAGTTTAACATAATAATCTAACAAGCATGTCCAAGCAGTCCCTTACCAAGATCCTCTGCCTTCTTCAGCTTCTCATTAATCATTTCCTGGGTACGAGGATCAGGAGTGGGTACAGGCAAGGGTGCCAATGGAGGTGGGTTTGGCAATGGTTGAGGCAAAGACGCCCTATCTTTGTTGAAGGCTTCCAAAAGGAGTGCAGACTGTCAAAGAGTATTGCACATTATTTAATGTCACAGAACTCTTTTGACAGTGAATACACACACACACACACACACACACACACACACAAAAAACAATGGAAAAAATCAGCAATTTGCCACAAATTCTAAGCCTAAAAGAAGACAATTCGCACCTGCTTCTCTGCTCTTTCACTTCTAAGTTTTTCCACCTCTTCCAAAGCTTGAATCTTAAAATCTGTCTTGCCTTCAAGATCTGCAAATTTATACCAGCATTTATCTTGTTAGAAACTAATATATGCATTTTATAAACCACTAAGATTTACTAGTCACAGTAACTTAGTGGCACATTCAAGAAACCAATGAGCATTATTAGACATTCAAAGCATTCAAAACCACTCAAATACAAATGTTTAGGAACACTATGAGAAAGACTATTATTGTCTAATTGGCCTCCATATCCAATAGCACATCACATGCTAAAGAATAGGTCATATTTCCTTATTTTCATATCATTTAGATTATTTCAGTATTGAACCACCAATTCTGTAGAAAAGGAGCCTCCAAACTAGTAATGCATCCAAAACCATGATTTCAACAAACTAAATCCTTTTTCACGTAAAAATTGACTTCATTCTAAGTTTTACATAAGAATTACAATCATTATTAATTCACTCTCTAGGCGGCATCAAGGAGTCTAAAAAAAAGACTTGAAATAAAATCAAGGCAAAACAGTTCTTACCATATTTATCAGCTTCTTTCAACTTCTCCTTGATCTGCTTTGATAACTCAATTATCTCTGGTGACTGCGATTTCAATAAAGAATTCTCTCCAACTAAATATAATTATCAAACATTAAAAAATTTATCAAATGTACATTGGAAACTCTGACATCACCTGTGTGACCTCAGAGACCGATATTGCAATAGCAGCCTTTGCATCCTCAGCCTCAAGACGCTTAAGAGCTCTGCTGATTTTTTTATCACACTCAACAATGAGCCGATCTATAACATCCTCCAACTCTCTGTCATAGTTATCAATACCCTTTGCCCTTGCCTCTTCATATCTATGTAAAGATAAGGAACCTAAAAACTACCGGAATAAACCACTGGATGAAATTTGCTTTGGTTCAGCATTGGCTCTTTAAACTGAACATAATTGAACATAGAGAAACAAAGCATGCATGCATAGTTGTTAAAATGGCGAGTTAACTCATACGATTTAAGGAGCTAGGATCACCTCAAAACGTATGTAAAATCGAGGTAAAATCATGATTTTAAATACTAAAATCGGATTAAAAACAACACAAGTTTACGTTTCTACGATTTTACAATTTTAAATATTTAAAAAGTTTACAATTTAAAATATTTCCTTATAATTCATCAAAATTATTATCATTTGCTTATTTTAACATATTTTCAAATTTTTTTAAGTTTTTAAATAAAGTAATAACTATTATTTTTGCTACTACAATTATTATGCATACATTGTAATTTTTATATTATTTTTTGAACAACTTTTGTTATATTTCAATTATTATAAATATGATCTAATTTCTATATATTATTAATCAAATATTTCTATTATTTGTATTTACATATTTTCAGAGTTGAAAACTTGGAATTATACTTTCAAATATGAAATTTATATATGTATATATATGTGAATGTGTGCATAATCTTAATTATTCTCATATTGATAACTTGTGAAAAAATATTTCACTTAAAATTAAAATAATTTGAATATAAAGTTTAAAAATATATTAGAAAGCTTTTTTATAACTTCTTATACTTAAATGTACATAAAAATTTATTTTTGTATTATATTTTTTTAAAGGTATTTTTAGAAAGTTGTAAAATCTTATGATTTCACAATACGATACTATACGATTTTACAGCCCCTTCACCGATTCTAGGTCAGAAAAGCGAGGTTGACAACATTGCATGCATGCAATTTCACACACAAGCGTCTGCATAGAGAGAGAGAGAGAGAGAGAGAGAGAGAGAGAGAGAGAGAGAACAAAAATTATTACAAAGCTAATAAGGATACTCTTTCCTCAGCTGCAGTGAATGGACCTTAGGACATGGCCCCATATCCATTTTCTGAAACCAAAATACAACAAGAATATTAAAAAAAAAAATAAACTAAGAAAAAAAATCAGAATCATTATAATCACAAAAATAACAACAATCAGCATTAAGCACCACCAATGAACTTCAAGCAAGGTGTCAAACATCCATTCAATTAAATCTGACAGCCCTCTCTCACTAGAAATTCAGCAATTATCTCCCCAAAGTAAAAAATTTCAAGTTATTTGTGAATAATAACTTATCACGTCAAAGGATACAAAGTTGCATAATTTTTAATAGTGTTCAGTATATGCTTTCAGACAAAGACACTCCAGTCACTTTGTGACTGAGGTTTGGTTTGATTCAGAAAATATTTCTGATGTTATGCAGACATGCACCTCTAACTAGTTTGATCCCATCCTCCAATCTCTAAATAGAATGTAAAAAATCACCAGCTCTCTGCTTTGTTAACCTGAAAAATGCACAGAAACGAGCAATAGAAAGCAAATTCCAAGCATAACTCATTTACTTCCTTCATTCCTTTCCTTCGCTTTCTTAGCAAACACCCCAACATCTTTCTCTACTGTAAATTCCTCATACTGAGGCACTAGGGTTTCAATAACCAAAAAAAGACAAGTAAACAAAAATTATTGGGCAATTAAACTGAGAGTACCGTTAATTGGAAGAGTTCATGGGGGCAAAGGCCAACCAAGTACATGCGACACACATCACGATCGTAGTACTTGCGATTCACCTCCGTAACGTCGCCGTTCCGATTGGCTCCCATGAGCACATCCAGCTGTTTCCTCATCGCGTCCATCTCTCCTCCCTCTGTCTCTCCAGCTTCCCCAAGCTCAAACTCTTCAGCAGGGCCTACACACCTACACTCTTTCTGAGCTGGAGTGAGATTAGGGTTTGTAATTCTGAGTTTTTTTTGGCAAAACGAAGAAACCCTTATTCGGGGCTCTATATGTAAACACAAAGTTATTTGAAGAGGCGGATTTTTTTTATAATATTATTTCGTTTATTATAAATATTGAATATATTAATTAATTTATATATTTATACTTATTATACACATTATTAATACCCGTTAATAATATTTATAATCTAATTTTATTCATATATAATTTTTTAATAACCTTTAATATATCATATTAAATTATTATCACTTAATTAAAAACAAATAATTCATTAAATATAAAAAATCTTAAAATTATAATATTTTAAAATATTAAATTTTGTAAAATTTTATAATAAAAAATAAAAACAATTTTTAGCTCTATCACATAATAATACTGTCACGACCCAACCTATGGGCCGGACTGGCACTAGGATCTGGACCAGCCTAAAGCCCCGAGGCCAGTAATAAGCCTAATTATTCCTCAACCCAACTCTAATTTCAAGAATTAAAACGGACATAGTCCGGCCATAAAATAGACATTTTAACGGAGAGTTTTTGACTCACCCGACCTGTAAACACAATATATAATCAATTGGGTAGCTCAGCTCACCCTCCATATACTCATAATAACATAAAGTCAAATGAGAGCTCAGCTCTCATATAGTACAACATACATACATATAATAAGTTTACAGGTCCAACGTGGTAAATTATATTACAGACCCAAATCAAATAAATATTTCTAACACATGCGAAAATTCTAGGAGTTAACAGAATTAAACAAATATTACAGATATTAATAGATGACCTGCAAAGAAGAAAAGAAGGTTAATTACAACAATAAATAATCTCTATAGCTATCTAAAATTAATGCACCCTGTGAAGTCAAATGCAACACCATCATAAATTTCATACAAATCACATCAAAAGGCAATTTGGAGCACTCACACACCCAACACTGTCAAACAATACATATATTGGAGCTGATCCCCTATACAGCCCTCTTAATCCAACCTCTGCCAGCGAAGATCTCAAGCTGGACTTTCGCTTAATAAACCAATACGGGGTCCCACTGAAGAACTCAAGCCGTGTCTAACCTGAAGGACCGGGTCCCAGAGAAGATCTCAAGCCGTGTCTACCCGTCCTGTCCATATCCAACACTATACCACACGCACGCCAACGCACACACACAGCTCCAAATCACCACAAACAATATCCATGGCACTTCAACATTTATCGATGCAATGTAAAATGTGCCTAGTGTTTAACTACATAGATACATACATATAAGTGATGCATGGACATGCTTAAATATATAATAATATCGAAATTACAATTAAAATTAATATTTTATTTACAAACTCAACCGACGTCACTGTGGAGGTTGGGCGGAGGAGGAAGGTTGTCTCGGCTCACCTGACAATTTTTATTACAATTATTTAGTACATTTGACTCAATACAAGCTAAGAAAAAGATCAAAGATGTTCTAAGTCATGCCGAAAATCCGGCAGAGTCTCCCCTACATGTAGAACCTACCCAACCTACAAAAAGGCTTAAAACACATTTCTATATCCATAACTCAATCACATCACACAGCCCCTCCTAGGCCCATCCAAATAGTCATCAATCGCAATATGTAAAATTACAGTTTAGTCCTTATAATTGACCCTTTTTGCAAAAACTATCCAAATAAGCTCTAAAAATTCTAAAACTTTGCCCCGCGGTCCTTAGCAATATTACTAAGCTAATGCAAAAAGAATCATAATTTTCTGAGCTACCACGAATATTTTATGGATTTTTAATCCCATTTAAGCACTAGAAAATTAAGAAAAAATAAGGTTCAGGTTTACCTATGCCGATTCCGATCTCGGGAACGTGCTCGGGACGTCTGACAATGGTGGGTGGCCAAAATCTCGACCCAATTCCTAGACTTTTTCGGTAGCTTGTCTGTCTGACCGGAAATTTGCAGACTCGTGCAACCGTCGAATTTTTATGAATTGAAGGTACCTACACGAAGCTCACAACATGGGGGTTAGTATATAATTTTTACGGAATTTTCTAAGCTCATTTAGTGCTTGGAAAAACACTACGAAGTTTCGTGGGACCCACCGAAAAACAGTATTGTAAAATTTTGAAATTTATATTGCCGCGAAACTCTCGACAAGTGGAGCGCTCTGGTACTCTCAGTTTTCTCATGGGGTTCATGGTTTGCGAGAAATCTAGCCCAAAAGTCGAAATGGGCTAAAACTTTCCGGATAAAAATTGGGCAAACGGCTCTATGGATTTTAGTGTTCTTGGTGTCTATGGAAAGCTCTCGAGGTGTAGATGGTATTTGACACAAGAATCGGCCCAATCGGTGGCTGGATCCGCCGAATTTTGGCTGGGAAGTTGAGGTGTCGCTCTATGCTTTCCCGGCATTCCAGGCGACGTCAGACGAGGGGGATGGTTGCTGGAGGGGCGCGGGGAAGAAAGAAAAGGAAGAAAGAGGTCGGTCCGATCCGGTCCGGTTAGATTTAGGGTACCCAAAATTGAATTTTTACTTTACCTTAGGACTAAAAACGAAGTCCAAAAATTTCGAAAAAATTCTAGAAAACTCAGAAAAATTCGTAGATTCTAAATATATTTTTGGTTTTACTACGTGGTCTTTAAATTAATTTTTAAAAATCATCAAAGTTTTATATTTTCGAAAAATCGAACCCGATTTCTAAAATCCGAAAAATCTCAAATAATTTTTCAAAATTTAAATAAAATAAAATATTAATATTTATCCATAAAATAATAAATTTAAAAATTAGGGGTGTTACATTCTTCCCCCCTTACAGAAAATTCGTCCTTGAATTTTATACAAGGCAAAATAAAGTATAAAATTACACATTAAATAGATAAGGGTACTTACTACGCATGTCCCGCTCTGACTCCCAAATGCACTCTTCCACTGACTGGCTCCTCCATAAAACCTTAACCATAGGGATCTGTTTTGATCTTAGCTGCCTCACTTGGTAGTCCACTATGGCTACAGGTTGCTCGTCAAACGTCAGGTTTTCTTTCAGCTCTACTACATCCTGCTGTAGCACACGAGAAGAATCAGGTATGTATTTCCTGAGCATGGAGATGTAAAATACAGGATGAACATGAGAAAGGTTGGATGGTAACTCCAACCGGTAGGCAACTACTCCAACTCTATCAGTAACCTCAAAAGTCCAATATACAGAGGTGTCAACTTGTCCTTCTTTCCAAATCTCATGACTCCCTTCATCGGAGAAACCTTTAGAAATACGTAGTCGCCTACTGCAAACTCTACATCCCTCCGTCTGGGGTCTGCATAACTCTTCTGCCTACTGAAGCTGTTTTCAATCGTTCCCTGATTAAAGGAACTATCTCTGAAGTGTACTATACTAGGTCTACATCATGCACCTTCGCTTCTCCCATTTCCGTCCAACACAAAGGAGACCTATACTTTCTCCCATATAGTACCTCATAGGGTGCCATCCCTATGCTGGAATGATAACTGTTGTTGTAGGCAAACTCCACCAAAGGTAGTTGATCATCCCATTGACCTCCAAAATCCAAAACACACATGCGAAGCATGTCTTCCAGTGTTTGGATTGTCCTTTTAGACTGCCGGTCTGTCTCAGGGTGGAAAGTGGTACTAAAGTTTAACTGTGTGCCAAGTGCCTCTTGCAACTTCCTCCAAAATCGAGAAGTGAACTGGGGCCCTCTATCAAATATTATGGAAGCAAGAACTCCATGCAATCTGACTATTTCTCAAATATAGAGCCGAGCATACTGTGCAACAGAATGTGTGGTCTTCACAGGCAAGAAATGAGCTGATTTAGTCAGACGGTTTATAATTATCCATATCGAATCATATCCTCACGTGGTATGAGGCAACCCAGTCACAAAATCCATAGTAATCATTTCCCACTTCTATTCTAGGATAGGGAGCTCTTGCAGCTTCCCTGACGGCCTCTGATGTTCAAATTTTACCTTCTGACAAGTCAAGCACTTAGACCCAAAGTCTGCTATGTCTCTCTTCATGCCATTCCACTAATAGCTATCTTTCACATCATGGTATATCTTGGTGGAGCCTGGGTGGATATTGTACAGTGTATAGTGTGCCTCTCGCATGATTTCATTTTTGAGATTGTCCACGTCGGGCACACATATCCTGGAACCTTACATAAGGGCGCCATCATTGGCAAATCCAAACTCACTACCTTCACCCTGCTGTACTCTTTCTATGATCTTCATCAATTGCTGGTCTCTGTGCTGGGAAACTCTAACTCTGTCTCGCAAGTCTGGTCTCATTGAAAAATGAGCCAACAATACCCCCTCATCTGAAAGATCTAAGATCATACCTTGATCCATCAACTCATGTACTCCCTGAATCAACTGTCTCTTCTCCGCTGATATGTGCGCCAAGCTGCTAGAAGATTTTATGCTCAAAGCATATGTTACTACATTGGCCTTCCCAGGGTGGTACTAGATGGTACAATCATAGTCCTTCAGAAGCTCCATCCATCTCCTCTGTCTCAAGTTTAAATCCCTCTGTTGAAAGATGTACTTCAAACTATTATGGTCGGTGTATATCTTGCACACTTCACCATACAGGTAGTGTCTCCAGATCTTTAGTGCAAAGACTACAGCCGCCATTTCCAAATCATGGGTGGGGTAGTTCTGCTCATGCCTCTTCAGCTGCCTTGAAGCATCAGCCACTACTTTTCCATTCTGCATCAAAACACACCCTAAGCCAACTTTGAAGGTGTCACAGTACATGGTATATCCTTCACCACTCATCGGTAGTATCAACACAGGGGCGGTGGTTAGACACTCCTTAAACTTATGGAAACTCTCCTCACAATCATCTGTCTAAATGAATGGAACATTCTTCCGAGTTAACTTAGTTAGGGGAGCTGCTATCCTAGAAAAATCCTGCACAAAACGCCTATAATAGCCAGCTAGGCCCAGAAAACTTCGCACCTCAATGACTGTTGTAGGCCTAAGCCAATCAGTTACAGCCTCAATTTTCTTGGGATCCACTTGAATGCCTTCACTAGAAACCACTTGTCCCAAGAATGAGATGCTTTCTAGCCAAAATTCACATTTTAAAAATTTGGCATATAGTTGGTGCTCCCTCAAAGTCTGCAATACCATCCTCAAATGCCACATGTGTTCTTCCTTGGTCCGAGAGTATACCAAAATGTCATCTATGAATACAATGACAAAACGGTCTAAGAATGGCCTGAACACCCTGTTCATCAAGTCCATGAAGGCTGCTGTTGCATTAGTGAGTCCAAAAGACATCACCAAGAACTCATAATGACCATATCTTGTCCTGAATGTTGTTTTGGACACATCCTCATTCCTGATTCTCAACTGATGGTAGCTTGATCGCAGGTCTATCTTAGAAAAGAATCTAGCTTCTTGGAGCTAATCAAACAGATCATCGATCCGAGGAAGTGGATACTTGTTCTTCACAGTCACCTTGTTCAGCTGTCTATAATCAATACACAACCTCAATAACCCATCTTTCTTTCTCACGAATAGAACAGGAGCGCCCCAGGGTGAAGTGCTCAGACATATGAAACCCTTGTCCAAAAGCTCCTGTAGTTGCTCCTTCAGCTCTTTTAATTCTGATGGTGCCATCCTGTAAGGCGGCATTTATATGGGATTTGTACCTGGAATAACATCAATGCAGGACTCTATTTCCCTTCCTGGTGGCAACCCTGGAAGCTCCTCAGGGAAAACATCCATGAATTCTCTGACAACAGGAACATTTTCCATGTTGACATCTTGTATAGATATATCTCTCACCAATGCCAAATACCCTTGACATCCACGCCTCAACATTTTTCTAGCACTAATTGCTGACACCAAATTATATGGAGCCACGCTCCTGTCACCATCAAAGCTAAACTCTTCCACACCAGGTATGTGGAAATACACCTTTTTGTTCCTGCAGTCTAAAGTGGCATAATGAGTTGCCAACCAATCCATTCCCAATATTACATCGAAATCCATTACTAGTAGAGGAACCAAGTCTGCTGGGAGGATCTTTTCATCCACTACTACTAGGCTACCCAGAAAAATCATATCTACATCTATGTTGTCACTAAGCGGGGTAGCTATAGACAAAGGGCATTCTAAAGTTGTAGGGTTTCTATCCAATCTCATGGCAAACACTAGGGAGACAAATGAGTGTGTAGCACCCGGATCTATCAAAACACGAGCCTCATAGGAACAAACTAGAAGAATACTTGTCACAACTGCATTGGAAGCCTGAGCATCCTGGTGGGTCAGGGTGAAAACCCGAGCTTGACCCCTACCCTGCATTGCAGAACCTTGATACTGACTTCTACCTCCTAATTTGCCTCCAAATCCATGTCCTCCTTATCCTCAGCCCTGTTGGCCACTAAACTGACTGCCTGCCATGCTGGAAGCACCAGGATACAACTGACGAGGAACATTTATAACAGAACCCTATGATCCCATCTGTGGCTCACTGAACACTGGACATTCTCTAGCAAAGTAACCCTACTGGCCACACCTGAAACATGCTCTTGAACCCATCATACAAGGTCCTGAATGTCCTCTTCCACACTATGCGCAAGGTGCCAAGGAGGATCCTGAACCAGATCCAGAACTACTGTACCCCGAACTGTGACCACTATTAGATCCATACCCTGGTCTGAATCCTCGAGATTTGTGTCTAAAACCACTCTTCTTGTTCCTACTTCTTCCTCTGTAACAACTTTGGCTTTCGCTATCCGTAGTACCCATGTGGGGAACACCTGAAGAACCCTCTGCTCTATTTTTCTTTCCCCTTCTACCGTCATCTCCAGTATAGCTAATCTCAATCTGTCAGGCTCGATCAACTACTACATCAAAAGACTGATCAGACATCATGGCCAGGTTTGCATACCTCCCGTCCAGCCCTTTAGGAACCTTTTTACCTTTATACTTTCTGTAGCTACTGCTGTAGGGGCATATCTGCTCAATTCCATAAATTCTGTAGCATATTCATCTACAGACCTGTCATTCTGCCTTAAGGCCTCAAAGGCCCACTGCTTTTGATCTCTGAAACTTTTTGGCACAAACCTGTTGATAAACAGTTCCATAAACTGGGTCCATAACAAACCTTCCATCCGAGGTAATATGTAGTCATTCATCCATTGTCTAGGCATAAGCCCCATGATATGCTACACACACTCTATAAGCCTCCTATCAGTCAACTGCAACTCCATCCCTGCCTGTTTACAGGAATCCAAAAATCGATAGGCATCGTTTGACACATCATAAGTACCAGTTTCTTGAAATTAATTATCTGTTTGTGAGGTTCCCCCCTTGGTGCAGTGAACTGCTGCTGTTGGGGAGGGTGGACCATATACTGTGCCATCATATCGATGGTTCTCTGCAAACCAATTAGAGTAGCTGCCATTAGGTCCATGGGACTTTGTGCCATAAAAGACTGATCCTGAACTGATGGCAGCTGCTCTTCTACTTGAGCAGCTCTAGGCCACCTACCCCGCCTCCTTGGGGCAAGCACCTCATCCTGTGCCGACACCTAGTCAAGCACAACTGGTTCTGGTGAAGTGCCAGCTCTCCTGCTTCTACGCATTTTCCTGAAATTCAGTAGCATTAGCCCACAAAAATTCAAAACAGCATGTTACACAACTCTATAGACTCATATTTACACACAATTATGTAAGGCAGAAACTAAAAGCAAAGATGACAATGCAAGACGAATGTGGACCCTATTTTCCGCATGTGACTCCTATTAAACTCTTCCCAATACTTTAGACAAATAATCCCTATGAATTTGGAGCCTAAGCTCTGATACTACATTTGTCATGACCAAACCTATGGGCCAGACCGGTACTAGGACCTGGGCCAACCTAAAGCCCCTGAGGCCCGTAGTAAGCCTAACTATTCCTCAACCCAACTCTAAGACCCATTTGGGCCTAATTTTAAGAATTCAACCTGATAGAGTCCGACTATAAAATGAACCTTTTAACGGGGAGTTTTTGACTCACTCGACCTGTAAACACAATATATAATCAATTTTGGAGCTCAGCTCACCCTCCACATACTCATAATAACATAAAGTCAAATGGGAGCTTAGCTCCCTCATCTAGTCCAGCATACATGTATATAATAAGTTTACAGGTCCAACATGGCAAATTACATTACAGACCCAAATCAAATAAATATTTCTAACACATGCAGAAATTCTAGGAGTGAACAGAATTAAACAAATATTACAGACATTAATAGATGACCTGTGAAGAAGAAAGGCAGGTAAACCACAGCAATAATCCTCCTGTAGCCTGGAAAAATAATGAACAGGAGTGAGCGTTCGACTCAGAGAGTAAAATATCAATTTTAACCATAATCTCTATAGCTATCTAAAACTAATGCACCCTGTGAAGTGAAATGTAACACCGTCATAAATTTCATACAAATCACATCAAAAAGGCAATTTGGAGCACTCACACACCCAACACTGTCAAACAATACATATATGGGAGCTGATCCCCTATACAGCCCTCTTAATCCAACCTCTGCCAGCGAAGATCTCAAGCCGGACTTTCGCTTAATAAACCAATATGGGGTCCCAGCGAAGAACTCAAGCCGTGTCTACCCCGAAGGACCGGGTCCCAGCGAAGATCTCAAGCCGTGTCTACCCGTCCTGTCCATATCCAACACTATACCACACGCACGCCAACGCATACACACTGCTCCAAATCACCACAAACAACATCCATGGCATTTCAACATTTATAAATACAATGTAAAATGTGCCTACTGTTTAACTATATAGATACATATATATAAGTGATGCATGGACATGCTTGAGCATATAATAATATCGAAATTACAATTAAAATTAATATTTTACTCACAAACTCAATCGAAGTCATTGTGGAGGCTGGGCGGAGGAGGAAGGTTGTCCCGGTTCACTTGACAATTTTTATTATAATTATTTAGTACATTTGACTCAATACAAGCTAAGAAAAAGATCAAAGATGTCCTAAGTCGTATCGAAAATCCGACAGAGTCTCTCCTATACCTAGGACCTACCCAACATGCAAAAAGAATTAAAACACACTTCTATATCCACAAACCATATATCCACAACTCAATCACATCACACAGCCCCTCTTGGGCCCATCCAAACAGTCATCAATCGCAATATGTAAAATTACAGTTTAGTCCTTATAATTAACCCTTTTTGCAAAAACTACCCAAATAAGCTCTAAAAATTCTAAAACTTTACCCCGCGGTCTTTAGCAATATTAATAAGCTAATGCAAAAAGAATCATAATTTTTTGAGTTACCACGAATATTTTATGAATTTTTAGTTCCATTTAAGTACTAAAAAATTAAAAAAAAGTAAGGTTCGGGTTTACCTATGCCGATTCCGATCCCAGGAACGTGCTCGGGACGTCTGACAATGGTGGGGTAGCCAAAATCTCGACTCAATTCCAAGACTTTTTTGGTAGCCTGTCTGTCTGGCCAGAAATTTACAGACTAGGCAACCGTTGAATTTTTCGCGAATTGAAGGTACCTACACGAAGCCCACAACATGGGGGTTAGTATATAATTTTTACGAAATTTTTTAAGCTCATTTAGTACTCGGAAAAACACTACGAAATTTCGTGGACCCACAGAAAAATGGTGTCGAAAAATTTTGAAATTTATATTGCCGCGAAGCTCTCGATGAGTGGAGCGCTCTAGTACTCTCGGTTTTCTCGTGGGGTTCACGGTTTGTGAGAAATCTAGCCCAAAAATCCAAATGGGCTAAAACTTCCCGGATAAAAATTGGGCAAACCGCTCTATGGATTTTGGTGTTCTTGGAAAGTTCACAAGGTATAAATGGTGTTTGACACAAGACCCGGCCCAATCGATGGCCGGATCGATCGAATTTTGGTCGGAAAGGTGAGGCGTTGCGCTGCACATCACGTGTCTTCGTGCGTTCTAGGCGGCGGCTGGTGAGGGAGATGGTTGCTAGAGGGGCGCCGGTGAGCTGGGAAGGCTGGGGTGGTGGCTAGCCGGCGTGAGGAGGAGGGAGGAGAGAGAGAACGGGAGAGAGAGAAAGAGAGACGGGACGCGCGCGGGGAAGAAAGAAAATGTAGAAAGAGGCCGGTCCGGTTCGATTAAGGGTACCCGAAATTAAATTTTTACTCTGCCTTGGGATAAAAAACGAGGTCCAAAAATTTTAAAAAAATTTCAGAAAACTCAGAAAAATTCGTAGAGTCCAAATATATTTTCAGTTTTGCCACGTGGTTTTTAAATTAATTTTTAAAAAAATCAAAGTTTTATATTTTCGGAAAATCGAACCTGATTTCTAAAACCTAAAAAATCTCAAATAATTTCCTAAAATTTAAATAAAATAAAATATTAATATTTATCCACAAAATAATAAATTTAAAAATTAGGGGTGTTATAAATACCAATAATAAATTTTTCTCTATACACTTTCAATTATTTTCTTTATAATTTACATATAAATATTAAATATTAAATTTCATTATTTAAATTAAAATAATAATATTAATATTAATTTATTTAATTTTATAAATAAAAATATTTTCTAAATTAAAAATTAAAAAATATTTATCAAATTAAAATTTATTATGTCTTTAATTATATTATATTTTTATGAAAAGTTTTTGGTTATAATTAAATTTAATTATTAATTTATAATAAATAAATAAATATATCAAAACAATGTAATATCATATTAGAGAAATTATCAAACTAAAATAAGAATTCTAACATTACTATAATTTTATGTGAATTTAGTTTCATAATACATATATAATTTATTTAAATTTTGTTATCATAAATGTGTTATATTAAATTCTAAACTTTTAAAAGTTAACTTATAATTGTATTAGAATTATAACTATAATTATAGTTATAGAATTATAATTTTACATATAAATATTTTGTTATTAATAATTTTTGACATAATTTTCAATCATAAATCAAATTGAAAAAATAAATATATTAATAATTATTATAAATAATTAAAATTAAATAACAAAGTAATATTTATTATGAATAATCAATTAATTTTTATGATAATTAACGATATAAAGAATTTTAATTAGAGTTTATTCAAAAATAATTTTTAATAAATACTAATTTATTAAATAAATGATTTGCTAGAAAAAAGAAAATTATATTTTAATACTTTTCTATATTTAGCTATATACATATATTGTTGTAAATAAAATTTTTAATCTCATAATTTTTTGAATTACAATTTTATATATATGTATTATAAAATTATTAATAACTAAATGCACGAACAATTCCCAATTATATATATATATTATCTATATACCCTTGTATTTAGATGATTTTACTGTAAACGGGCTTTAGAAGTTCTCTATTTGTATTGAATCCCCATATGTATCTACGTGTAATCAGATCATCCACTTTTTCAATTTATGTAAAAGCAAAACAAAATTAATATAATATAATGTGATATAATTAATTTAAAAGGTAAACTTCAACTTCAAACTAGATTCATTACACAAACCAAATTATATTGATTAAAAGAATTGAAAATTTAATTAAATTAAACCGATAAAATGATTAACTTAATTGATTAATTTTTTTTTTAATAAAAGTATATATGCACACACAAATGAAAAATCAGTGTAAAAACTATATTTAATTTTTTCTTCTATAAATTTAATTGCATTCATTTTTTATTTTATTATTTTTATGTTATAAATTTTCTCTGTTTAATATTTGATAAAATTTTAATTTGTTAAAATTTTTTTTATTGATATGAGTGAATTTATTATCATATTATTTTAATCTAAATATTTTTTATTATAAAAGTATTTCTAAAGAAATTTATTATCTATTATTTATATAATACATCAAACTTGCAATAATTTTAAATAAATTATTATTTTATAATATAATTAATATTTATTTAATATTATACTTGTTTAACCTTAATTCTACCTTGATTAAACATTAAACCCTTTGCTTTTATCGATTCTTTAACTGGATCAATTTTGAAAATATTGGTATTACCTTTGATCTCAAATAAAAAAAATATTTTTCTTGTGCGTTTGTTTGGTAATTGTATAATAGACCTAAATTTTTATATATTGGGCCCATCTTAGAACCTGTTTAGCATTGTTGTTAGAATTGATATTTAGAAAATCACTTTTTTAAATATATTAATTAGAGAATATTAAAAAATAATTTAAAATTAAATTTAATAAATTTTAATAATAAAAACATTAAAATAACAAAATAATATTTTTTCCAAACTGCTTTTTTTAACCGTATATAAAATAGTATTTTTATTCAAAAAAACAGTTTTAGCCCTCCAAATGCAATGTCTAACAAGCACTTAATTTTAACTTATAAACTCAAATTAACTTATAAGTTCATGGTACTTATAAGCTAAGTTTTATAAATTAGGTCAAACATCTCTTAATCCATACTAAGTTGATGCATAAAAGAGTACATATATATATTCATTTTTTTTTTCTTCTAGTACAATTGCAGCTGAAAATTCTACAAGAATCAAGCCAAAATAACATTATTGCAAGGTATTTGTGTTTCAATTCAGATTCCAGGCAGTGGCTGCAGCATGTGGAGCTTGAAGAAGGAAGAAGGAAGATGAAAACCATTCACAGCTCATCCTGAATATCAGATTAAGAAAAAAATGTATGTTGTTAAATAGGTGCTTAACAGTAATCCAGACAATAAAAGGTCATGTGCTCTATGTCTATACTATATAGAGTGAAATTCAGTGAATCAATATAGGGTTTGTTTGATACTATTGTTAAACCTGCTGTTGGGAAAAACAGAACTTGAAATATATTAGTTACACAAAAGATTCTTTTTAGAAATAATAGCTTGAAGATAACTGAGTGATCGCCCCGAAAGAGAAGGTATGAAATAAAAAAGAAACATTTATTCTTTTCAAGATTTTTTTTTTTTTTTTTTTTGTGCAGTATTTTCAGAAGTTTTAGCTGTGGAATGGACAACATCCAATTAGGTAAAAAAGGCAAGGTTGAGGCTTACATGATAATCATCCATGTAATCACGGGGATGCTGCAAAAATAAGACATCATAAGTCAGAATTTGTATCCATGAACGAAACTAGATATTGCAGTAGTAAGGTAAGCAATGCACCAAATATACGGAATAATATTCAGGCATATGAAGTACGAACCCTTCTGTATTTATCTCTATATCTGTCTTGGTGGCGACGATCATACCCTCTCTCTCTTCTCCTCCTTTCACCTTCCTCTCTAGCTCTTTGAGCTTCCTGCACATGCAAGGACTCAAAAGTACTTAGAAATCATTGATAAAATTAAAAGCTCACTACAAAAGTAACAGATGACAAGAAAAACTAACCTCTTCCTCCCTAGCTTTTCGGATTTTTTCTGCTTCCTCAAAAGCTTCCTTTTCTATCTGAAGTTCCAAAAGATAAATCTAAATTAGCAACTGCATTATATGATAAAACTCATCATTGAAGTAACTAACATATGACATTATGAAGCTAGCATCCACCAGCATCAACACACCTCCCTATTGGCAAATACTTCCTGGACCACTTCTTTTGCATATTCTGGATCATCACATATCAAAACATTGTCAAACACTGACCCGGCCTTAACCTGCATTCCAGCACATGATAAGACATGCTCATATTATAAATAAAATCACTGGTTGAAACATGAAGATCAGGGCATGTCCAGATCAGCATATTTAGTAATTCCTACCTGCCAAACTTCAATCCCCACATATTTTATTGGCTTAAGAACGTAAAGATCAGGATCATCTTCAAACTCTGGAGATATTAAGCAGAAAATGAAAAAAAAAAAGGTGGGTGGATTAGTTCTTTATATCAAATTTTCAGACCAAAAATTTTAATTACTTTCCATCAAAGATATCAC
Organism: Hevea brasiliensis; assembly: GCF_030052815.1. Classification (NCBI taxonomy): domain Eukaryota; kingdom Viridiplantae; phylum Streptophyta; class Magnoliopsida; order Malpighiales; family Euphorbiaceae; genus Hevea; species Hevea brasiliensis. The sequence continues at coordinate 720,579 of NC_079499.1, read as the reverse complement.
AAGAATACCTGGATTATCAATATAAGGAACCTTCCATTTCCCCTTATAATTAGGGTTCTTGATTCTCTGCCAGTATCATCAAAAGTTACACCAATTAAGAAACTAAAATAAACAAAAGGTTTAAGCTTTAATTAATAAAAATACCTTGGGCTTCCATGGTCCTTTGTATGCTGGATTTGGTATCATTGCTGGCTTCCATATACCATTTACTTCATCATCCCAATCATCAGGCTAATAAGGAAAAGAAAATGAGGTGTATCAGCTTTTCTTATTTTATTGTGTTTTGCATATTCATCCAAGCCAAAAAAACAAAAAGTACAGCATAACAAAGCAGCCTTTGGAGGGCACAACTGACGCAAAAATCAGCTAAGTGGTTACATCAACATCAAAGACGCAGGCAGCATTCATACTGTTCGTTTTCATCAAAAAGTAAAAATCACAAGTAAACAACTAACCTCTTTAGCATTTGGGTCAGGAATTTCTTTTGGAATTTTATCATATCCCTGCAATATTAAAAGTATAAAAAAAGTGAGAGTGCACTTTAAGCATTGCAATTACATATACAATGAATGATCAATAAGAAGAATATACATGGTTTCATACCTCGGGTTTTACAGCATTAGGATCATCAATATACTCTCTATATTCCCAGTCTTTAGGCTGTGAGAAATTGAAATAAATGTGGATAAGGAAAACCAAAAATTACCAGATTTTAATCATTTAGGCAATTCAAAGCCAGACATATATGGAGCTGCTCAAAGCTTAAACTGAAACCTTTTTGGCATTGACATCTTTAATTTTTCGTGGAGGAAGAATATCCCAATCTGTGTACATGCTTCCAGAATCCCTTTCCCGGCCATCAATAAGGATGCTATAACTTGCATCAGGCCTTAGAATAAATGCGTAGAAATGAGTCAATTTGTCAGTTTCACATTCTAAATCCTTCTTTAACGGATAATTTTGGCCCTGGTATGAGAGTATGACGTGCAGCTTCTTTGTTTGTGTGCCACATATATCTGGTCCAAACATTAAACTGCAGAAAAGAATTTGACATCAATACAACGCCTATACTAGTGAAACAAATAGGAAAGGCCAAAAACTGGAAAATAGGTGCTTAGTAGATATCCTCAAAGAAGGTATTACAGGTGATGAAAGCAATAGGCAATTGATATGTTAATCGTGAACATTACAGAAATATAGGCCAAAACATATTAACTTAGAAGAAAAAACAACAGCAACCTTAGAATATATGGGAAAGTAAAATGTGTCATTCAGATATACAATAGGCTTGTGTTCATATTTTGAAGGAATCCACCTCAAGTCCCATCTTGCAAGAACTGAAATTGTTGTGCTCTAACCATGTAAAGTTTCGTGCAAACATATGCTTCTTAAGATAGTGCATTGTTGATGAAAATTAATTGGCTGAGGCTTAGGTTTTGAGACATTTGTAAGTTGATTCCAATCCAGTCACTCAAAATTATAGCCTATTTCCAATTGTTAAGACCAGTACTAAAGCCATGGGTTTCAAATCCCATTTATAACAATATCCCAGACCATAAAAAATTCCATTTTGAAATTAATCATGTGTTCATATGTGAATTTGACTAGGTACCATGTGCATGGTAAAGATATCTTTTGAGCTAGAGTTCAGGTTTCGGTGACCTTGAAGATTTAATGTTCAAAGGAAAAAAAAAAAAAAAAAAAGAGATGCACTAGATAAATTATTCTTTTCTAGGAAAAAAAGATTGCCCAAAGGATTAATGGAACAAATGATTGGCTACTTACAAGAATATAAACTGCAGCAAAGGATTAGAAATCAACTACATTTTCATTAACATTACTGGATGAGAGTTTTGCCAAGTTAGGAGAACCAGGGAGATCATGCAACCTTCATGAGACATGAGGTGGCAGTTGGCATCCATATGGCTGTAACTGGTGAATTTCTAGCTCTTATCACATAGCAAAACAAAGCCCAGTTACTTTCTGTATGGTTTAGGAAGGCCATTTTCTGACCATCATTTAATAGGAAATTAGAAATAGGATAAATAATCCTCAAATTATGTTACCGTTAAGGAAATGTAAATGTTTGTAATATGTGCAATTTTAGCAGACGATATAACTGATTCATCAGTTCCAAATGGCAATAACATGAAAAGCTTGTATAAAAGAAAAACCTGTATGGGGTGTCTCCACCGAATTTCTTTTGATTTACAAACCCAGAGAGAAGCTTTATGTAACCACCACCACACTCAATTTCCTGCTCAAACCTAACTGAATATTGGAGAACCAATGTTCTGTTCTTGTTACTGAACTCTGGTATCTTTGCAGATATTGCATAATGTTTGGCATCACCACTTGTTTGAATACCTATAAAATATCCAAATCAAGAGTTAAATAACTTTCTGCTTGCAACACAGTGGAAGTCACACCTATAGTTTACATTTTAGAAATTTTTTTTTTTTGGGTTTGAGAAGATGACTAAAAATTGAATGTTGTGACAAAGTAACATCAAAATTACAAAAATAAATTGTAATTATTGGAAATGCATTATTCGTTCTGTGCACCTCATAGTTTAATTAAGTTCATGAAAGTTCCAAGTTGAGCATGACTCACATTGCCATTACCTTTGGTTTTGGTCTAATAGTATTGTACCATACGAAAAATGGCAATGGGCATGCAGTTTGTCAAAGGATTCATGTACATAAACATCTTTGCTTTGGAATCAAATCAACAACTAAAAATAGAAAGAGCATACCTTTATCATCTGGATCTCCAGACCACTTCCCAGCGGTGTGTTTGAACGAGCCAGCCTTTCCTTCACTTTTCTTCCAGTCAGATTTAACCCAACGGCTTTGCCACCCATCTTTTTCCACCAAGAAAACAAAAGATATCAGAAAAGGTAGTGGAATTTAAGATTAATCCTAAACAATTAAAAGAATGATAGTACGGGATGTCTAGCTTTTAATATGACAGAAGTAGGCAGACATACAGTTCTACCAGAGCTTAGTGCCTATGAAGCATGAAAAAATACAACGAATTTGAAAGGCCACAAATCTCAAAACTTTCATTTCCACTCGATTTCTCTTGTTCTCTCAGAGAAATTTAAAGAAGAAACAACGAACAAGTACCAGATTAGTCTTATGGAAGGGCTAGTTAAAAAAAAAAAAAAAAATCTTCATTTTCATTTCCAATAATTTCTTAAACTGTGTATCAAACATCTTAGTTGCTTGAGCTTAATCAGCAACAAAACAGGGCATTTAGCGAAAATCATTACTTGCACCAACACTATAGCAAAATGGGTATGACAAAATTCAAATTTCACCTCAAATTCTTACTCTTTTCTTCCTATTGTTTTCCATCCGTTTCTTGCATTTTCCCAACAACCAAACAGAACATATGGCAAAAAAAAATAATAATAAAAAAAAAAACATTAAACTTCCCATGGGTTAGTTAACCAAGCATGGATTTTTCAGTTGATGACATTGCAAAACAACTTACTAAAATAACAAACAACAGAAACATAGTTGAATATTTTCTTTTCTTGGGCTTTTAACCATGGATGACAGTTCAAGAAACATATACTGAGGACTGTGCCAAAATAAGAAAGGAAGCCAACAACTATAATAAAAGCGTAGACAAAGAGAGAACAAAATTTACCATCAAATTTTTCCTCAAAAATAATCTCAGCAACTGAACACTGGACAAAAAGAAACAAAAGTGAAAGCTCAAGTGTAGTAAAAATCCTATCTAAACCAAGTTGAGCCATTATGAAGAAAACGGCGGTGCTCCAATTGCTAGAAAGAAGCTAAGATGCTGACTAGTTATAGAAAGCTTAATACATGATTGACATGGGTTTCTGGTTCAATTACAATTTGTGCCATCGACTGGGTAATGCGGCCATTGCCAATGCCATTACTTGTTTCATTGACCTTGGACCAAGTGCTTGGCGTTTCAAGTGGGGTGGGTTGGGTCTGGTCTGCTGCTAGTGAATTTTTATGTGTCGTTATTGGATTACTGGGATGAGATTAGGAAAGCTACTTTCTTCATGCTACCAATTAGAACTCAGTTGGACGTTGCAATGCCCAATTATATTTTATTTGATAAATTTGTTCATTAGTGACAAAAATTTCAGTAATTTCTTGATTATTGAAAAAATTTATATGAGAAATTATTGACTCTTACTAATATTAATTTTATTCAATGATTTTTAAATATAAAGGGATGTATTTAAAAAAAATATCAAGTTAAAATAGTAGATATTGTTGGACTAATAATTTTATGATTAGCTATATAAACAAAAAGTTAGTAATTAAAATAAATATTATTTAGGCATCAAACTTTCATGAGTGAAACCAATTAAAAGGAAGGAAAAAAAATTATCAAAGATATCCTTTTAAGTAGATTTCACGGTTAATTCAGTTTGAATCAATTTCAATTTAAAGATTAAGGGACCTAAAATTATATTATAGAGCCTCTGTAAGTTTCAATTTTGATTTGATACTAATTTAATCTAACTTTTATTTAATTTAACAGTTAAACATTTTTTTGAAAGGAAAATTTTAGATTTAACCATAAATTCAACTAAATAAAACTATCCGATTTTAATTCAATTTTAAAAAAGAAAGAAACAATTTGATTCAGATTGATTTTGGTTTGATTCCAAATCCCACCATCACTAAGCCTATTTCCAAAGACGTTTCCAAATTGTCCTTTTCCCATCTAAAGGAAACTAGGTAGATTGTGTGCTTAAACATTGTGATAAAAATTGAAGCATACATCCAAAAGCAAAAATCTCAATTTATTTTATTTATTACATTATAGGGGCTCCAACTCCAACCCCTTCTATGGGCAATGAACATTGGCGTCAATTGTTCAAAAACAAGGGCAGTTTCTGAAGTATAAGCTCCATTCACCTTGACATTTTCAAAGTCATCTCTAAGTCCACAAGGCAAGACTATGAATGCTCAAGGAAGGGGGCTAGTGATGCATAAAGATTGAAGGGGACCAATCAGAAACTCATGGGACCCATCAATTAGCCAATCTAAATTGTTACTGGTGTACCAGCCAATTAAGTTTCAGGAATAATAGAAAATAGTTTAACTGCAGAATACTAATTAAGTATTTAGCCGCTAGTCTAGTTTGATCCAATCACTGAAAGCTTAAAATTCATTTGTTCCCACTCTCGATCTCCTTCTGACAAAAATAATCAAGTATTGAGCCGACTGGCCATGCATCTTTGTGCACATTGGCAAGCTTGGTCCAAAAACTCCACTGCATTTTCTCTATTTCACAAATCTAGCCTTTTCATATGCATTACAGTATTACCATCTCTGCCAAATCATGAGTTTCCTTCAAACAAAATATGCAATCTGGATTACTAAATAGAGAAGACCAAATGATTCCTGAACTTGGTTAAAGTAAGAATTAATTGAGAAACTGGACAAAAGAACATCTAACCTCAGGGCAAAATAATATCAGCACCAAGTAAAAATAATTTCTGAATAGCTAAAATGCAAATCTCATGCAGCAATGTGTTGTCACCTATCATTGCTAATTCTCCATGCAATACCAAAATAATATATTGCCCGATTGTAGTTGCATTTCAGATGCACATTATATTTCCACACCAATTACATCTGTGAGGAAATTAAAGAAATTTTTATTGAAAAGAAACTTTCATAGAGGCAATGAACAACTAGTGTCAACCAATAGTTCCTGCTCATTGGACCATTACAAATCCCTTCAAGTGGATGCGCACCATTTCATTTCAGTCACAGATATCAAAAACAATCCTCTTCAAACAGATTCGGGAATGGACAAATCCAAGGTGTCTCAAACATTTTTGTTCGAAAGAAAAATAGAGACCAAGATTTGAGAATTTTTAACTAATGTTGCTAATTCTTCATAGAAAAGAACAAAAATACTACTTAGAACTTCATAGTTCTCCCTATTTCGCCTGAGGGTGTGAAGCTATAAAGTCAACAGCAAGGTTGACGGAACTGATCTTATCTGCTTCGTTATCTGGGATCTCAAAGCCAAACTCTTCTTCAAGGGCCATCACAACCTCCACGCTGTCCAAACTATCTAACCCAAGATCATTTTGGAAATGGGCATTTGGTGTGACCTGAAAAGGAAATGCATAGCTTTTTCAGCTGATAGTACTAAAAGGCAAAAGCGAGTCCATAATGAAAAAAAAATTAAACACACACACACACACACAGAGAAACTTGCAAAAGATTCAAAAGGAAAACACCAAAAGAGCACAAGGCAAGAATAGTTAGCTTACATCACATTTTGGATTCAAATGTGGACACGTTAAGGATTGAGGTACTTTCTTTCTAAAAGCAACATTTCAATTGTGAATGAGTGACCATATGATATTGCTTTTCCACTCGAATCTTAATCAATCAAAGTTGTCACTTGCCAATCATTGCACACTCTTTGCTAGCAGTGAAAGTAACAAAAATACAATTCAATCAAAATCCCAGGTCAGGGACATTTTGGTAAAGAATTCCAAGTATAAACTGGAATGTGGTAACCACTATAAGGATTCATCACTTACATTTCTAAATCACCAATGAAATTGAGAATGAGTTACAAATATTGATTTAACAAGCATAAAAATTTCGTCACATCTTATGATATGGATTCAAATGATATAAACATTGAGGCGTCCTCTACTTACGACGCGTTACATCGGAGCCCGAGTGTAGTGAGAAATATGCAAGGGTGTAGAGCGTTCATCGAAAGCGACGCCCCATGCCGGCGTCCGGGTATAGTGTTTAAATGAGCAAGAGTTCCCACATCATGGACGAGTGTAGATAAAGAAGTTAGTCCATAGGGCAGATAGCAGAACAGATAGTGAAATAGAACACCAGATAGGCATAGATAAAAAGAGAAGATATCATAGAAGGAGATCAATTAGGAAGGAACATGATAGAAGGAGATCAATTAGGAAGGAATATCAGGGTTGGTACTTGGAATATTGGATCACTTATAAGAAAATTGACGGAGCTTGTGGATACCTTGAAAAGAAGAAGGGTGAATACTGCTTGCATTCAGGAGACTAAATGGGTAGGAGAGAAAAATAAGAAAGTAGGTAATTCAGGGTACAAACTGTGTTTTACCGGAAAGGAGAGAAATAAGAATGGTGTGGACATAATCATAGACAGGACATTGAAAGATGTTGTGATAGCTGTGAAAAGAGTAGGAGATAGAATTATACTAGTAAAGCTAGTACTAGAAGGAGAAACAATAAATGTAGTTAGTGCTCATGCTCCACAAATAGGACTAGATAGTGAGAGTAAACAAAAGTTTTGGGAAGATATGGATGATCTAATGCAAAGCATACCAAATGAAGAGAATGTTTTCATCGGTAGAGATTTGAATGGATACGTAAAAAGTGATAGGCAAGGCTATGAGAATGTTCATGGAGATTTTGGATTTGGCAACCGAAATGAGGAGAGAAAAAACATTCTGAATTTTGCTATGTCATACAACCTAATACTAGCAAATACCTACTTTATAAAAAGAGTCACATTTAGTGACTTTCAAAAGTGGACAACATAAAAGCCAAATTGATTTCTTCTTAACCAGGAAGACAAATAGAGCTCCATGCAAGGATTGTAAAGTCATTCTGGGAGAGGCTTTAACAAGTCAACATCCGTTAGTGGTCTTGGATGTCAAGTTTAGAAATAATTCAAGTAAGGTTAGAAGAAATGGTGTAGCTCGAACAAAGTGGTAGGAATTCAAAGGAGTAAAGCTAGTGAAGTTCAAAAATGAGCTTCTCGAGTCTGAAATATGAAAGCTGGATATGGAAGCCAATAGTATGTGTATACAAATGACATCAAAGATTAGAGAAATAGCTAGAAAAATACTTGGAGAGTCTAAATGACATGGACCACCCTTAAAAGAGAAATGGTGGTGGAATGAGGAAGTACAAAAAGCAGTGAAGAGAAAGAGAGAATGGTATAAGAAAGTACCTAAGTGTGTTAATAACGAGGCATATGAACAGTACAAGATAGCAAAGAAAGAAGTAAAAAAGGCAGTTAGTCAAGCAAAAGCGCAGGCCTTTGAAAACTTATATGAAAAACTTGAAACTAAAGAAGGGGAGAAAGATATTTATAGATTAGCAAAGAGGAGAGGAAAAAAATGTCAAGATCTCAATCAAGTTAGGTGCATTAAAGATAAAGAAGGAAAAGTGTTAGTGAAGATAAGGACATTAAAGAAAGATGGAGAAATTATTTTGATGATCTCTTTAATAATAGTCAAAATGGTAATAGCGTAAATATAGACTACAGAGCAATAGAAAAGAATGTGAATTATAATAAAAAGATTAGATCTTTTGAAGTAAAGGAAGCACTTAAAAGAATGAAAGTTGGTAAAGCCTGTGGACCCAATGGAATACCAATTGAAGTGTGGAAGTGTTTGAGAGATATAGGAGTGACATGGTTAACTAAATTGTTTAATAAAATTCTAAATTCAAAGAAAATGCCTGATGAATGAAGGAGGAGTATTTTAGTACCTATTTTTAAAAATAAGGGAGACATATAGAGTTGTTCAAACTATAGAAGAATTAAACTCACGAGCCATACCATGAAGTTGTGGGAGAGAGTTGTGAAACATCGACTACGTCATGATACTTCTATCTCTCCCAATCAATTTGACTTCATGCCTGATTGTTCAACTATGGAAGCGATCTTTCTTATTAGAAACTTGATGGAAAAATATAGAAATGTGAGTAAAGATTTACACATGATTTTTATCGATTTGGAGAAAGCTTATGATAGTGTTCCAAGAGATGTCTTATGGAGAGTGTTAGAACAAAAGAGGGTATCTATTAGGTACATACAAGTGTTGAAAGACATGTATGAAATAGCAACTACTATTGTGCGCACAGTGAAAGGGGACACCAGAGATTTTCCTATCTCAATTGGATTACACCAAGATTCAGTTACTTTTTTACATTAGTTTTAAATGAATTAATGAAACATATACAAGAGAGTAACCCTTGGTGTATGATATTTGCAGATAATATAGTTCTGACAGATGAGACGCAAGAAGGAGTCAATAGAAAGCTAGAGCTTTGGAGAAGTACTCTAGAGTCAAAGGGCTTTAAGTCAAGTAGAACGAAGACAGAATACATGCATTGCAAGTTCAATGAAGGCCGAACTGGTGATAGGGAATGAGTTAGTTTGGATGAAGTGATACTGTCCCAAAGTAATCACTTTAAATATCTCGGCTCAGTCTTTTAAGTAGATGGGGAATGTAAGGAGGATGTTAGTCATAGGATTAAAGCCGGATGGTTGAAGTGGAGACGTGCCACGGGAGGTTTATGTGATCACAAGATTCCCAATAAGTTGAAAGGAAAATTTTACCGTACAGCCATACGACCAGCCATGTTATATGGTAGTGAGTGTTGGGCACTGAAGAAGTCGTATGTGTCTAAGATGAGAGTTACAGATATGAGAATGTTAAGGTGAATGAATGGCCATACTAGATTAGATAAAGTCCGTAATGAGAGTATTAGAAAAAAGGTAGAAGTGGTATCAATTGAGGATAAGTTGAGAGAAGGGAGATTGAAGTGGTTTAGTTATGTGAAGCGTAGACATACGAAAGTTCCAGTTAGACAAGTAGAGCACATTAGAGTAGAGGATAGAAAGAAAAGAAGGGCCAGACCTAAACTAACTTGGAGAAGAGTAGTATAACATGACCTAGAAGCATTACACATTTCCGAAGATTTAACCCAAAATCGTTTAGAGTGGAGCAAGAGAATCCATATAGCCGACCTCAAATTTTTTGGATAAAGGCTTAGTTGAGTTGAGTGCAGGAGAAGAAGCTATACATATTTCTTCCTTTATTTTTCTCAAGTATTTCTCATTAACAACTAACTCAAAAATCCACATCCACATCCACATCCACCTGAAAATATAGCTTTTACTTCAATATCCACTATCCAGCACACGAATCAAATTTCTATTCTAAGTACCAAAAAAAAAATCCATAAAGGATGAGGATATAATGCTTCTATTATTTCACCAAATCAATTTACACGCCATGCAGAAATACTCCATAAGCACTCATTTCATTTTGTCAATTCTGATCCCATCATATAATGTATCACTAAGGGTCTGTTCCCTTGTGGAAAACTAGGGTAGGTTTCTAAAAAAAATTTCCATGAAAACTGGAAAACTGAATCTCATGTTACATATGCCAGTTTTCCAAATGGAGAATTGAAAAACCAGTTTTCCAAAATTTAACTAAGGTTTAGAAAATAACTTTTAAGTTATTTTCCATTGTTTTCCTTTATAACAAAAATCTTGTTTTCCACACTTTTCAAAATGGAAAACAATAACTTTTATAGCCAAAATTAAACTATAAAATTAAGTAATTATTTAGAAAAATATTTATTTACAATAATAAAAATTTAATTATATTATTATAAAATAAATAAGTAGCACATATTAAAAATTTTAAAATTAAATAAGTTTTTAAATATATTCCACAATGATTTTTTTTAATTATGAAAGATATGAATAATTTTTTTTTATTTTCTTGAATTAGAAAATTGTTTTCTATCATCTACAAGTGAACACATTTTCCATATTTTTATTTAGTTCAATTTAATACAAGTAAACCGGCCCTAAGGATAGCAGATCCAGGTTATCCTCAAAGAAAAAGAAAAAAAGAAAGAAAAGATATCACATCCAGGTCATCGAAATGATTATTCTTGGGATGAAGGGAAGACAAACAAGCAAGAAGAAAATCAAAATCATAGTGAAACTATTCTTCTACCCAATGTATCCAATTCCCTCTTAAGTACTATAGATAATTAATTCCGAAATCTACCAGAGAATCTACTTCTGATCCACAGTTTCTCAGTAAGTTAATAATCCAAAAGAAAACAGCATTGACATCAGTATCTAATAAGAAACAGAGGGAAAAAAAATCCTTCAAACCAAATATGACATGGCAATAAGAAGTTGGTTTCAAATCAGCATCATAATAGGTCCTGCTCACTTCAGATAATCAAATGCAGCAATGCGTAACACAAGCAAGCCATAAGTATGAAAAAAAAAGCCATAAAAATGCCACAACTTAATGAATCACAAGTTAAAGAAATAATGCCACTTTAACAAATTATCAATCTACACAAAAAGCATAACTGTGTCCAGTTCAAATACAAGACCTTTGCTTTGGTTTTGTAATGTCTATCTAATTCAGTATTCCTAAATCTCAGCAGAAAGACTGAAATTTTCACAATTTCGAGTTTGCTCTATTTTCACTACATTACTGTTCGCTTGCACACATACTGTTTGGTGCATTGTCAATCTTGCAATAAGCCATAAATTTCTTACGGAAAGGAACTCAAATCATCAGTAAACCAGTAATAAGAAAACAACATATCTGAACTAATGGCTAGTATAACCTGGAAACTCTCAACCAATGGAAGCACATTGATTGAATAACAGCAGCAAAGAAAAAAAAGAAGAGGGGGGGGGGGGAGGGGGAGAGGGGTTGGTGGTGTGTGGGTGAGGGGGGTGTGTGGCGGCATTGACAACAATCACAATGTATTCAGGTAGCTTCCAAACTTAAAAATAACAATAAAGATTCTCAGAAAGTAAGTGAAGGCCCTGTAAGAAAAAAGAAAACCAAAATAAGCCAAAGTGGCCCTTCTTCCCTCCAAGAAGGGAGCTGCTCGGAAAATCCTTTCATTTCACTTATAAATGAACACTATCAGTACCATTTTCACTTTGATATTCCAATGATTAAATAAACCAAATTCCCCAAAAGAAGGCACAAACAATCCAAGCAAAATAAATCATACCTGAAAAAAAAAAATTCTTCTAGGTAACAAATTTACCTTGAAAAATTAAGTCCCATAAAACCCCATAGCTTTGAATTCAGTGGGTTTAACAAGTTGGTCTCGGCAAAATCAATTTAACAATTTTTTTTTAAAGCCTCTTAACAATTGTTTTTTGATTATTAAACAAAGCTCAATCCATAAAAATAAGGATTTTTTAAAATAGCGAAATCATAGGTACTAGTCCTGAAAACAAAGAGGAATTACCTTGGAAGGATCGACCTTCTGGAAGTTCTTGACGACACTGATGACACGATCCGCGACCTCGGATTTGTCGAGGAAGGAGCCCCTCACCTCCTCAGAGAAACGGCGAAATATTGCATTGAATGAAAGGGCAGAGAGGCCGGTATTGAGTCTAGGGTTTTGAGGTACGGTCTGAACATTAACTCTAAAGTACTTTAGCAAAGCTCCTCTCGCCGCCATTTCAGTGCTTCTCCCTCTCTCTCTCTCTCTCTCTCTCTCTCTCTGTGCGTTTGTTGAAAGAAGGTTCTTTGCTTTCTCACTTGCAGTGAAGTGGGAGAAATGCGAAAAGAAAGATAAACATTCATGTGGTTGTAGACCGACACCGTTTTAGTCACAAAAAACAAGCTTACTGTTAACGGAGCTTGGAAAATAATTACTCACCGCATTTAAGTACTTTACCACTGTTAAAAAAAATATATAGTTTCATCCTTTTTTTTTTGAAAAATAAAAAATTTTAAAGGATTGAAATATTTTTATAAAATAGCAATTTAGATATTAAAATTTAACAATTCTACAAAAAACTGCTCAATTTAGAACAACTTAATATCTATTTGAAGTCGAGTTGAAAGATTAAAAAATATTTTTTTAAAAAAACTATCATTTTAAACGGATTAAAAAAATTTTAGTTATTTTTAAATTTTTATGACTTAGATAAATTAAATTTAACTCCAAAATAATTTTTAATAACTCTAACAAATATATTTAAAGAGATGTTTTCCTCAACAACTCTAACAACAATGTCAATGAGGCCCTTAAGGTGTTGCTTGAAATAAACATATTCAAACTTGTCAAATGCATCATATGCATGAAGACATTATTGAATGTGAATATTTGATTTGCTTATTCCCACATATTCTGCTAAAATAGTGAATAAGAACCTATTTCTCATCTTTCCAATGAAGAGGAGCAAATTGGCTCCCTTCACCACTGTTACAATATGCAAAGTAAAGCAATTTTTCAATTCATCTCCTAATTTACAGACAAAAGAATAAGCAAAATCTCTCTCTCTAATCATCATATAGACAAATGAACCGATTGCTTCAGTCCAGGTAAAAGAGAGTCACAATTTTCCGGAGGTTTTTTGCTTCTTGACAAGTTTCCATGAGCAACTTGCTATCATGGAAGGCAAAGCAAATGACTTGTTGTACATGAGAAATAATGTCCATATTACACAGCCTGCAATTTTGTCATAACAAAAAAGAAAAGAAAAGAAAATAAACCATTAGGCAAATTCAAATTTATTGAACTGCATAAAACGTTTGATAAAGAACTTCACTGCAACTAATGCTGATATAACTTCACACTAATGCAAAATTCAACAGCTACTAAGTATCAGTTGCATCTGTTTTGTTTAAAGCTTGCAGTTCTCCCTCGGATACTTGCAAGGTATGTTGCAGAAACTGATTTAGAACAATACGCAGGCTCACATTCATTTACAGCTCCAACTGAGATTGATTAAAAATCAGGCTCACTTGCAAGCTTCATTAAGTTTGTTAAGAAATTAACTAGGTAATGATCAACAAATCCCTGAATCAGTGAATTAAATTCAATACAGCAACATCCACCATTTTCAACAAAGAATTCTAGGCTCCAATCTCAACTCAAGCCATGAAGTCATTAACTCATGTCATTTTTGTTCTTTTCATTCTTAAGGGGCTTATAATAAAAACAAATTATAGTGGCAAATACAGTCTAGAATGGCGGTGTTCAGGGAAAAAGAGGAAGGTAAGGAGAATACAACATGGCTATTCTTCTATTAATAGTCTAATATAGAAACTCTAAAAGTGTTATTTTCAGTCATTCAATGCTTCACAAGCAACTTCAGCATTTTACCAAGATCAAGAGGAAATGTCCATTATCAGTCTGCCTCTGAAACTAATTATAATTTTCTTAGTTTGACAGGCTTGCTAGTTGATGAAAATTTAAGAAGAAAAACAATATCAGTAGGCACAACAAACTGAAGGCCACAAGTTATTTACACGCTAGAAGAATAACAATGTTAGCACACACCTGCTGGCTTCAATCAGTGGTAGTTGATCATAGTGAGGCTTCTCTATCACATTTTGCACCTGCAAACCCAAAATCACCAAAAAAATTAGTATAACACTACAAGTTGCCTTCAAAGCTAGATTTTTGCTACTATGCCCGTCAATGCCCAGTATCATCTTCCTATACAACTCCATTTAGTTCCTATAATCAGTGAGTTCAAATATAGGCAGAATAAATAATAGATTAAACATATTCAGTCCTCAATTACAAGAAAGTTGCATGTATGAAGCATAAACCATAAAACCTTCAGCCACAACCAATCCCTCATGATTGCATTATCATCTTAATAGAAAATAATCCTAGAAAGATGACTATCAAACAGGCCGGCTACAAGAATATTTCAGTATATAAGCTTGTGTTGTAGTTTGAGAGAATGAACAAGGGGTTAAAACCCTTGTATGGAACAGAAATCTTTCTTTTGACTAGCCATACCAACAGCATGCACTGGCTCCATAAAAAAATTGTGACTTTCACATAGATGATTTCAAAACCAAATTACAAACAACAGGCCTAATTAAAAGTTCACAATCATAAAATATTGAGATAAAGCAAATATTTAGACATTTTACTTCACCCAAAAACTTATGAGACCAACCAAAATTTCTGTATGCATGTATTCAAAATCCTCCAATGAAAGTAATGCTCAAGGCTACAATTCAGAATCCTCCCTAATAAGAATTAATTTCAGCCAAAGAGAATTATGTGATACACCATTTATACAGGTCATAAACTTTAACTTCCTTCCATAAAAGATAGAAACAGAATACAATACAAAAAGGAAACCTCCGAAGGTGCAATAATCACAAGAATAGGCAGACTGACAAAGTATGGCACGAATGAATGTCATAATTAAACCCTTACTTTTGCCAATAATTCCTGGCTCTCGGGCGATTGTTTTTTCAAACTCTGAGGCAATATTACTGTAAGCAGCTCTGGCTTTTCTGCTCTTAAAGCACCTCTGATAACAGCTGCATTAGTCCCTGATGCACCTGATGTAAAAATGTGATTTTTCTGCAACCAAAATTTATGAAGCAACTTCAGGAATATAGGAATTAAATATGTCCACATTTACAAGTTGAGACTGAACAAGTACCCATACAACGCATGTAAAATTAAGATGTACTGTACTGAAGTTAATGCATCTTACTGTTATAACCAGAGCATAACTAAGAATCTCAATGAGTTCTTGATGCATGAATCCCATATTCCGTGTACCAAAAAAGCCAATAGCTCTAGGCCCCTGTTGTTGAATGGCTAATAACTCCTGCAAAAATGCATGTGACCATGTAAAACTTCAATGTTGAATACAGATTTCAAAGTCCTGAAGAATTAAATAAACGAAAAAGAAGAAGAAACAGTTGGAAATATTTCAAACTGTAAAGTTGTGATCTCATGTGCAATCAAATCACCACTCATATGGCATAGCTTAAAAGAAATTATATAATTGAGATACAACACACCTAGAATAAAGTCATAAAGAAATGGACTAAAAATCTGAATTTTTTAACAATTATATTGGGAAGAGGGAAAAAATCTATCATCTATAATAACGTACTAACATGAGATATTTAATGTCATTTGATCACTCCAGTGGTAACATCTAAGCGACACCCTTGATTATTGTGGTTAAATTTTCTCCACAGCCAAAACCAAAATACCAAAGCGATGGAGAGATTTTATTGACATCAAAAAGGGTTGGATCAGTTCAGATGTTCACTTTTCATCATCAACCATAGAAAATAATTTCTTAGTTGAAGCAAAATTTTTCAATGGAAAGATTATATACCTGTAAATAGTCTACGTCGGGAACAGGCTTATACTCTGACACTACAACTGTGCTTGATCCTTCCACAATAGATTGGGCTTGGGTTGGAATTTGGGTGCCAGTATCTTCATCAGTACCACCAAACATGGACACCATATTTTCATCTTCAGCTTTCCAACAATCCATGTCTTGATCTCTTCTCACATGTCCACAAAGCCACTATTGCCAGTACATGAAAACAGAGGACCTGGTAGTAAATCATTAGTGAAAACCAACTGAACATAAATAGTGGTGATCAGACAACCTCAAGCTCACATGAGCTTCAAGCCACATTTTCATTAGTCCTAATATTACTACTTTTTTTTTTGCTCAAAATTATATACTTTAATGCCTAGCACATGTATATAAAGCTTGTGACTGCTTGATCATGATATCAACTCAACTCAGCAAAGCTTTAAATCACAGCACTTGCATCAAATGTGAAAAATCAAAGGTTTTTGGAATATGAATAGAGGAAATTGAAAGATTATGACATAACTGGACATGTATCAATAGGTATATATGTTTATCAGAATAGTACTTAATTTAGTAGACCAAAAAGTACCCACATAATCGTTGCGGAGGTTAATTTCATTACAAAAAAAAAAAAAGAAAAAAAAAATGATGAAGGACAAGCTCACCTAGAGAAGAGGTGTAAAACCTAAACTAATATGATAATGAGACTTACAGGATGGAAATTTGTGATAGCGGGCAAATTAGTAGAAATGAAAAAACATAATAAACTGAACACATGGTCTAAATCTCTTATTGAGCTGCTCCACAATGTAAATCACTTATTTTCACATACCCGCCAATATAAATTCATATGGACAAATTTGATATTTCAATATAACTTCCTTACCATTTCTAATTGCATAAAACATTCACTGGATTTGACAACCTTAAATAGGACAAACTTTGAAGCAAATGAATTGACCTTCCTTAAAGAGAATCAGTATCTTTTTCAAAGGGTAATATTTAGAAGTTTGACACTACAACAAACAAGATATAGCTCCAAACCTCCAAAATTCACATTTTAAACAAAATGGCCAAAGGGAGCACTGTCATTTTGGATGCAAAGAAATAGTGTAAAATCCAATTGAAAACAAAAATAAAATAAATAAAATAAAATTACACAATTTTTAATCTAAAATAACTAGTCAACAAAAACCCAACACACAAATTCCATTACATAGAGAGAGCATTTGCAGAGAAAGGGAGTTACCGTCAGTTTGGAGAGAGATGAAGACTTCCTTCTAGCAGGACATGTATGGCTGAGGATAGGGTTTCCTGTTTTATGGGATTTAGAGGGGAAATCTAAAGAGTGAGAAGAAAAAAGAAAGGAAGTTGATGCAGTGGTTAACAAAAGTCTCATAGTGGCAAAGGTTGTGCACATCTCTCCCAGAAAATTTTCTTACCCAATACCTGCTGATTGATTTTCTCTCTGCACAGCTATGTAACTCCTGCTTTTGGCAGGAAAAGAACACAGAGGGCTTATAGAGAGGGAGATAATGGAGAAAGAGAAATGTTTATCAGAATATATGTCTAGATGTAAAAGACATGTGAGATTGAGCAGAATTTGTGAAAAAGGGTTCCTTTTGGCACTTCTATTTCCTTTTTTTTATTATTATTTTTTAATTATTCCCATTTATTATTTACTTTGACTTTACTTAGAATCTAGGGGCTGTGGTTTGAAAGTTGGCACTGGGTTAGACTATTTCTTTATTTTCATTTTAATTGATTGATAACTAATTACATAAATGGGGTTATGTATGCTTTCAGTATAATTAATTTTCAAAAGTAAAAATTAATGACAAAGTACATTTTCATGAGTTTAATATAAATTTAATTTTTATATAAAATAAATTTGTTAATAATAATAATAATAATAATTAAATATTAATTTCAAACTACTAGAGATCAATTATAAAATTATTTTTATTATTTAATTATATTTAAATTTAATTTTATATTTATATTAAAAAAATTATACATCAAGGTATAACCATTATTTTTTTTTTCAACCATGAAGAAGTTAAAAGAAAAAAAAAATTAAAAATCATTATTTTCTAAAACAATATTAGATTTTAGACAAATCGTGAATCATGAGAAATCCCTTTATTCCTAATCAATATTTGGCCATCAACACCATTGAGGAAAAACAACACAAAAGGAAAAGGATAGTTGCTTTTGCAAAATGCAAGGTTGATATTATTAGTTCCCTTTTTTTATTATTATTATCATTATAACAATAGTGGTTGGGGTGGAAGATGTGAAAAGCAATATTTTTTTTATTGATCAATTATTCTTATTATATTTAATTGTTTTGATCGGTTAATTTAATTATTTTTTTTATAAAAATAAAGATTTAATTTATTTTTCTAATATTCATTAATGTATTTAGACTCTGTTTATTTTATGAAAAATAATTTATATATAAAAAATTTTTATAAAAATTATTTTCTATGAAAATATTTTTGACTATTTTAATAGTAATGTTAAATTAATAGTTTAGTAAAATTATTAAAATATAGAAAATTACTTTTAAAAAAATAAAATCATTTTTCTTAAAAATATTTAATTTTTTTAATTGAAAAAATATTTTTTATTGACTAAATTTTTAAGTGCTCTAAATGATAAAAAATATTTTTTTATAAAATAAATAGAATCTTAATATCTAATTTAGACAAAAGTACTATTTTATTAATCAAAGTAAAAATATAAAAATTTGTGATTTAAGAAAAATTTTAAGGGGTATTTTGTAAAATAATCATTATAATTTACTTATATATGAACTTTAGGAGAAAAAAATCCTCTAATCTCCGAAATATATTAGTGGAGTTTATTATTAAACTAATCACATTTCCACACCACATATAGTAAATTTTGTGAATTATATATTTGTAACACCCCCTCATTTTTAAATTTATTATTTTGGTGGGTAAATATTAATATTTTATTTTATTTAAATTTTAAGAAATTATTTAAAATTTTTTAGATTTTAGAAATCGGGTTCGATTTTTCGAAAATATAAAACTTTGATGATTTTTAAAAATTAATTTAAAAACCACGTGGCAAAACTAAAAATATTTAGAATCTACGAATTTTTCTGAGTTTTCTATAATTTTTTCGAAATTTTTGGATCTCGTTTTCGATTCCAAAGCAGAGTAAAAATTCAAAATTTTGTATTTTGAATCGGATCAGCAGAATCAAACCTGATCGGATTGGATCGGATCTATCGAATCAGACTGACCTTTTCTTTTTCTTCTTCCTCCTCTCGCGCGTGCCTAACGTCTCCTCTCTCACTGACCCTCCGCCTCAAAGACTCTCCCCATCGCGGCCGACGCACCAGGCCGCTGAAAAATGCGCGCGAAGTCCTCCCCTATGCGTGCTTCGCTTCGCCTTCCCGGCCAAAATCCGGCCGATTCGGCCACCGATCAGACCGAGTCTTGTGTCAAAGCTCCTCTACACCTCGAGAGCTTTTTATAGACACTAAAAATACTAAAATTCATCGAGTGGTTTGGCCAATTTTTGTCCGAAAAGTTTTAGTCCATTTTGACTTATGAGCTAGATTTCTCGCAAACCGTGAACCCTAAGAGAAAACTGAGAGTACCGAAGCACTCCACTTGTAACACCCCGTTTGCATAGCCTGGTAGATTTCACTGTTCCGGTGACCGGTGTTGGTCCGGACAGTTAAGGGGATTAGAACCACACTTAAGACAACTAGATAAGCACAAACACAAATAATTAGTAATGTTCAATTAATTAAGTATAAATAAGAAAAACAGAACATAAGAAGTTAAACGAACTGAGAGTCACAGCGATGGGTGACCTCCTTGGGAACGACTGAGAAGTCATTTTAAACTCAAATTTCGAACCGTAAAAAGTGACGCTGCGGTCCTTAGGACCCTTATAAACACAGTGGAAAAAAGAAAATCACGAAAAAGATCTGTTAATCCAGTCAAATAATTAGGTTAGGAAGCCGAAAGAAATATGGAATTAATTGCAAACCGGGTTGAACCGGCGAAGGGCAATTTGGTCAATTGACCCCGAGAGCTGACTCCTGACCTAACTGTCAAATAAAATCGGAGGAAAGAAAACTTTGGGATCGAGAATTAAATTAAATAACTAATAGAAAAAAAAAAAAGAGAAAATGGAAAAGTTAAAAAAGTGTAGGAAGATGACATCATGCATGATATCATGCATGATGCCATAAGTCATATAATTAATAAATTAATTAAATGGATTTTTAAGTCTTCCATAAGGATAAAAACAAAAGAAAAGAAAAGAAAAAAAAAGTAAAAAAAACCTCATCTTCCTCCCATTTACGTTTCTCTCTCCCTCACCATTGTAAACCTCCATTAAAGCTTGCTTCAAGCTTTGAAACCACCATTAAACCCCAAATCCTCCCATACTTGCTTCATAAAAACTTGATTTAATCACTTGAGAGGAAGATTGGTCATCAAAGAATTGAAGAAAATTGAGAGAAAGTGAAAGTTCAAAGACACCTAACAAGGTAAGTAATGCAAACTTCAAGTTTTTAGTTTAATTAGTGTATGTATAGCATCAAGAGCATAGAAATAAACTTATAATAAAAAAAATATGTGTGAGGGACTAAAGTGAAATTCGGCCAGCATGTGTATAGGGGTATATTTGCATGGTTTGTTAGATTTAAATACATAGGTGAGCTTGTTTGAGATGAAGAAACATGTATGTATGCATGGAATTAATCAAATGCAACAATTTAGTGAGGTTAGGGTTTGGAGGCCTAGGGTTTTGAGGCAAATTTTGGAGAAATGCATAAATGATGACTTTGACCTAATGTTAGATGAAAAATGATAAAAAATGACCAAAAGAGATGTGTGGAAATTGTGAGAATGGAAGTTAAATTCGTAGGGCAAATGGTCATGCTGCTGGCAGCATGACCAAGCCAACTTTGAAGGATCAAAACGGAAATTTTACAAGTCCAATTGATATGCCACTAATTGGGGATGAAAATAGACATAAAATAGCACAATTTTCATTAAGGAACCATGGCCGAAAACTGACCAAAACTTAGTGAACCAATTGACCAAAGTGAAATGAGAGCAGGCTGCCACTGCACAAACTGACCAAATGAACAGTAATTGTTCATTTGGTCATAACTCGAGCTAGAAAGGTCAAAATGACCTGAAATTTTACCAGTAATTAGATAAGACATAGATCTAAAACTTTTATGAAGAATACCACCCCAAATTATGCCATTAACCTAATCAAATGATTGAGCAAAGTTGAGTTACTGAACCTACAAAACTGCAGATTTCTATTTGAACAGTAAAGTTCCAATGGCTATAACTCTCTCTAGAAAACTCCGATTTGGGTGATTCTTGAACCGATGGAAACCTAAGACATAGTAGAACATTTTGTATGAAGGAAATTAGACAAATTATGGACTTAACTTGATCAAATTATTGAATGAAGTTGGATTAAAAGTCTACCAGAACCTAAATTGCAGCATGAACAGTGCACGTGAACAGTAATTGTATTTTGGCTATACCTTGAGCTACAAAACTCCAATTGGGGTGATCCAAAAATGAGAATACACTTAAGACAATAAGGAACATTTTCTATGAAGGAAGTTTTGCCAAATTCCAACAGTAAAAGGGCCAATGAAACAGTGCAACTTAGGACTCCAAAACCAAAAATTGGCAATTTTGCCTAAAATACCTAAGTTTTGAGAAAATGACCCAAACCAATAAATTTAATGACCAAAATGTGGTATGTGGGTGAAGTTGGAGTTTCCATACCTATTAAGTCTTAGAAAGTCAACTATTTGACTTGAATAGTGTAGTGAATAGTAACCCGAAATACAAAAATTTCGAGAACGTCGAATTTAACACGTTAGAACTAGGTAAATGTGAAGCTAAATTTATTTTGGATTTGTGTTAAGTTCTAGTACTGAAACATTATAAAATTGTGTGTTTCAGTTGAAAAGAATATCGGGAAGGAACCCGAGGAACCGAGTCAAGGCTAAGGGACGACTCGCTTGAGGTTTGTGCACAACATCTCCATGCTTTAAAATTCATTGATAAAGTGAACGAAATATGTATTTTACTTGTGCTTTGGAATTGTTGAAAGTTTATTTGTGATATTATTTATGATGTTTTGATTTAAACTGTAAAAGTTATTGTGTATATTTGAAATGACAATGTTTAGCAAATTGTTAAGATAAGTTTTGAAACCACAGTGTCATGACCATATATTTGAACACCTCACTAGCACGACTAGTGGGGGTAATTAGTTTCTAATTTTGATTCCTTCTCTGGAGAAGTGTTGAGGTGTGCCAGTAGAAGAGGATGTGAATGGATATCCATATATTTGAACTAGCTAGCCTTGTGATGTGATTTCTCTTTAGCCTCTGATTATTGAGATTCTATTTGTTTCGAATGGCATGATTTAACTGTGGGTTTTATGAAATGTGTTTTGATACTTCGAAATGAACGTGGTTTGCATTAAAATATCATAATTCATGTTTTGTGTTTAATGCTCATATTTAGTCAAATTTTTGAATAAATATGATTTTATTTTTGCATAAAAATTATTTATTATGTTGTGCACCACTGAGTCCTAGTACTCAGCGATAACTTCTATTGTCATGCAGATCTGAGACTAGAAGAAGCGTGGTGATTTGCTAAGGATTGAGGATCATTCAGCTTGAAGTCTTCGAGTATAATTTATACCGTAACTGTAAATATTTCTTTTGATGTATATATTGCACATAAATATATGGACATGTAAAAATGGGTCTTAAGCAGTTTGTATAAATTTTGTATAAAGTTGTAATATATATTGTAGTTTGAAATTCTCTTAATGTAAATTTTGTAATGATCTATTCAAATTGTTTTGTTTCTAATGAAATATGAATGGAACTATTTTATTTAATTTGAATGAAATTGATTATTATTATTTTGATGATCATTGGATACTGGATTTGAAATTGAAAGTTGATAAATGTGTTGAGAAATTGTTTGAGATTGAGTTTGAAATTGAAGCAGTTGTTGAGAAAATTTTTAGAAGTGCTTTTTACAGGTATTTGAAGAACTGTTTTCTCAAAATACAGAGGGAACTCTGTCAAAATTTTTATAAAATTTGCGAAAAAATAAAATGGGCCAAAATTTCCAACTAGCTTTCAACTTAATTACATGTTTAAAATACTTATTAGAAATGCTCACCACTTATCAAAAATAAGAAAATTGTTTTAAAATCCCTTGTAGGGTACTTAATGAGTTATCGGTAGGTGAAGTTCAGTAGTTTATTAGGTATTCTACGGGATCATGTTATGCCTTACAGAGGGGTAAGGTGTGACACCACTAGTTGAGAGCTTCACTGTAATATAAATTTTAAAATTTTTCGACACAATTTTTCGGTGAATCCCACGAAACTTCGTAGTATTTTTTCGAGCACTAAATGAGCTTAGAAAATTTCGTAAAAATTATGTACTAACCCCCCGTGTTGTGGGCTTCGTGTAGGTATCTTCAATTCATGGAAATTCAGCGATTGCCCGGGTCTGTAAATTTCCGACCAGACAGACAGGCTATCGAAAAAGTCTTGAAAATTGGGTCGAGATTTTGGCTATCCCACTATTGTCAAACATCCCGAGCGCGTCCCCAGGGTTGGAATCGGCATAGATAAATCCGAACCTTACTTTTTCTTAATTGTCTAGTACTTAAATTGGATTAAAAATTCATAAAATATTTGTGATAGCTCAGAAAATTATAATTCCTTTTGCATTAGCTTAGTAATAATGCTAAGGACCTCGGGGCAAAGTTTTAGAATTTTTAGAGCTCATTTGGGTAGTTTTTGCAAAAAGGGTTAATTATAAAAACTAAACTGTAATTTTACATATTGTGATTGATGACTATTTGGATGAGCTCAGGAGGGGCTATGTGATGTGATTGAGTTGTGGGTGTATGGTTTGTGGATATAGAAGTGCGTTTTAAGCTTTTTTGCAGGTTGGACAGGTCCTAGGTATAGGGGAGACTTTGCCAAATTTTCGGCACAACTTAGGGCATCTTTGGTCTTTTCTTAGTTTGTATTGAGTCAAATGTATTAAATAATTGTAATAAAATTATCAGGTGAGTCAGAACAGCCTTCCTCCTCCGCCCAGCCGCCAAAGTAACTTCGGTTGAGTTTGTGAGTAAAATATTAATTTTAATTGTAATTTCGATATTATTATGTGTTCAAGCATGCTCATGCATCACTTATAAATATGTATCTATGTAGTTAAACACTAGGCACGTTTTATATCGCATTCATAAATGTTAAAGTGCCATGAATGTTGTTTGTGGTAATTTGAAGCAGTGAGTGAGCATGGTGTGCGTGTGATATGGTATTCGATATAGACAGGACGGGTAGACACGGCTCAAGAGACACTCACTGGGACCCGGTTCTGCGGGGTAGACACAGCTTAAGAGACACTCGCTAGGACCTCGTATTTGGTTTATTAAGCAAAAGTCCGGCTTGAGAGACACTCGCTGGCAGATGATGGATTAAGAGGGCTGTATAGAGAATCAGCTCCCATATATGTATTGTTTGACAGTATTTGTAACACCCCAAAATTTTAAATTTTATGAGCATTTTTGGTATTTTAATTTTATTTAAATTTTAGAAATTTTTTTGAGATTTTTTGGATTTTAAAAATCGGGTTCGATTTTCTGAAAATAAAAACTTTGATGATTTTTAAAAATTAATTTAAAGACCACGTGGTAAAACTAAAAATATATTTGGAGTCTATGTATTTTTCTGAGTTTTCTGGAATTTTTTAAGAATTTTTGGACCTCGTTTTCGGTCCCGAGGCAGAGTAAAAATTCAAAATTTTGTATTTTGAATCGAACCGGCCGAATCGAACCGGACCGGATCGGTCGAATCGGACCGGCCTTTTCCTTCTTCCCTTTTTCTTCCCCGCGCGCGTCGTCCCTCTCCCTTTTCTCTCTCTTTTCTCTCTCCTCCCCACCCCGGCCCGTGGCAGCCTCCCAAACAATGGGATAAACGCGAAATGCCTCCTATGCTGGCGTCGATTCAGCTTCCCCGGCCAAATCCGGCCGATCCGGCCACCAATTGGACCGGGTCTTATGTCCAAAATCATCTACTCGGCGAGAGCTTTCCATAGACACCAAGAACGCTGAAATCCATCGAGCGGTTTGTCCGATTTTTGCTCGGGAAGATTTTAGCCCATTTCAACTTTTGGGCTAGATTTCTCGAAAACCGTGAATCCCACGAGAAAACCGAGGCCACCAGCACGCTCCATTCGTCGAGAGCTTCGCAACGACATAAATTTCAAATTTTTTCGACACCGTTTTTCGGTGGGTCCCACGAAACTTCGCAGTGTTTTTCCGAGCATTTAATGAGCTTAGAAAATTCTAAAAAATTTATGTACTAACCCCCGTGTTATGGGCTTCGTGTAGGTATCATCGATTCCCGGAAATTCGGCGATTGGCCGGATACGCAAATTCGGGCGAACGGACCCGTTACCGGAAAAGTCTCCGAATTGGACCGAGGTTTTGGCTAGCCCCCCATTGTCAGACGTCCCGAGCGCGTTCCCGAAGTCGGAATCGGCAAAGGTAAACCCGAACCTTGTTTCTACGTAATTTTCTGGTGCTTAAATAGGGTTAAAAATCCGTAAAATATTCGTGGTAGCTTAGAAAATTACGATTCTTTTTGCAATAGCTTAGTAATATTGCTAAGGACCGCGGGGCAAAGTTTTATAATTTTTAGAGCTTGTTTGGCCAGTTTTTGCAAAAATGATCAATAATAAGGACTAAATTGAAATTTTGCGTATTGTGATGGATGACTGATTTGATGGGCCCAGGAGGGGCTGTGTGATATGATTGAGTTGTGGATATATGGATTGTGAGTATAGAAGTGTGTTTTGAACCCTTTTGCAGGTTGGGTAGGTCCTAGGTACAAGGGAGACTCTGCCGGATTTTCGGCACGACTTAGGACGTAATTGGTCTTTTTCTTTGTTTGTATTGAGTCAGATTGTATTAAATAATTGTAATATAATTGTCAGGTGAGCCGGGACAGCCTTCTTCCTCCGCCCAGCCGCCTTAGTGACCATCGTCAAGTCTGTGAGTAAAATATTAATTTTAATTGTAATTTCGGTATTATTATATGTTCAGCATGCCCATGCATCACTTATATGCATATATTTATGTAGTTAAACTCTAGGCACGATTTATGTTGCATTGATAACTGTTAAAGTGCCATGAGTGTTGTTGTGGTAATTTGGAGCAGTGTGCGTGCGTTGGCGTGCGTGGGATGTGGTGTGGACTATGGATAGGACGGGTAGTCACGGCTTGAGTTCTTCGCTGGGACCCGATCCTTCGGGGGGTAGTCACGGCTTGAGTTCTTCGTTGGGACCCGATCCTTCGGGGGGTAGTCACGGCTTGAGTTCTTCACTGGGACCCCCGATTTGGTTATTAAGTGGAAGTCCGAGCTGAGTTCTTCGCTGGCACCAGGTTGGATTTAAGAGAGCTGTATAGGGGATCAGCTCCCATATATTATGATTGATGTTACAGGGTGCGTGAGTGCTCCAAATTACATTTTTGATGTTATGATGTGAAAATGATGTTGATGTTGCATTTCACTCTACAGGGTGCATTAGTTATAGATAGTTATAGAGATTATGGTTAAAATTGATATTTTACTCTCTGAGTTGAACGCTCACTCCTGTTCAATATTTTTTCAGGCTACAGGAGGATTTTATTTTGGTTAACCTGCTTTTCTCCCTCGCAGGTCAATTATTACTGTTGTATAAACTTGTTAAATCTTAGAATTTCCGCATGTGTTAGAAACGTTTATTTGATTTGGGTCTGTAAACAAAATTATTATTTTGGGACCTGTAAACTTAATATGCTATGCATGTTTGATGGATTGGATGAGGGAGCTGAGCTCCCATTTATTATTATGTTGATGAGTATGTGGAGGGTGAGCTGAGCTCCCCAAATGACTATATATTGTGTTTACAGGTCGGGTGAGTCAAAAACTCCCCGTTGGAAAGTCCATTTTTATGGCCGGACTCTGTCCGTTTGTTTTCTTGAAATTGGGCCCAAATGGGCCTTAGAATTGGGTAAATGAACAGTTAAGGCTTACTACGGGCCTCGGGGGCTTTAGGCTGGCCCAGGTCCTAGTGCCGGTCAGGCCCATAGGTTGGGTCGTGACAGTATTTGGTGTGTGAGTGCTCCAAATTACCTTTTTGATGTGATTTGTATGAAATTTATGACGATGTTGCATTTCACTCCACAAGGTGCATTAGCTTTAGATAACTATAGAGATTATAGTTAAAATTAATATTTTACTCTCTGAGTCGAACGCTCACTCATGTTCATTTATTTTCCAGGCTACAGGAGGATTTTTGTTGTGCTTAACCTGCTCTTCTTCTTCGCAGGTACATCGATAGTTTTTAATGTATTTTATTCTATTGAGCTAAATTCTTAGACTCCGCATGTGTTATAAGTACTTACTTTATTTTGGGCCTGTATTATAAAAATTATGTTGGACCTGTAAAATTATCATTTGCATGCATGGCTACGGGAGGATTTTTGTCGTGCTTAACCTGCTCTTCTTCTTCGCAGGTACATCGATAGTTTTTAATGTATTTTATTCTATTGAGCTAAATTCTTAGACTCTGCATGTGTTAGAAGCACTTACTTTATTTTTGGACTATATTATAAAAATTATGTTGGACCTGTAAAATTATTATTTGCATGCGTGATGGGATTGGATGAGGAAGCTGAACTCCTATTTGAATTATGATAATTTGATTATGAGGAGGGTGAGCTGAGCTCCTCAATTTATTATATATTGTGTTTATAGGTTGGGCGAATTAAAAACTCCCTATTAAATGGTTCATTTTATGGCCGGACTTTGTCCGGTTGAATTCTTGAAATTGGGCCCAAATGGGCCTTAGAGTTGGGTTGAGGAATAGGCCTCGGGGGCTTTAAACTGACCCAGGTCCTAGTGTCAGTCCAGCCCATAGATTGGGTCGTGACAATATTAAAATTTTAGGTTTGATTTATTTTCTTATACATTTTCAATTATAAATTAAAGTAATATAGGTAATATAAAATATGAATTAAAAAGAAAATTTAACCATAGCCAAATTATGGATGGGCTGAACATTATAGGAAAGGAGGGGTGGCCGTGGTTCGATCCGAGCCGAAGTCAACGGCTTTTATTCAATAATTTGAAGAGATTGAGATTGGGCTCAAGGTCTCCTCCAATTTCAATTCTAATTTAATATTAATTTGGTTCAATTTTTTTAAATTACTTAAAATTATATTTATTTAGTTTTAATCCAAACTAAAATGTAGTAAGCTTAGCCCTATTCTCTTCTAGGATTATTTTAATAAGTTCTATAAGAATATAAGAACTGAATGATCATATTTAGTTAAATATTTAGCTAATAAATCAGTATTTTTCTTTTATTACAGTATTTAATGAACATGTTATACTTAAATTTTTTTTTTTAAATAATGAAATAAAATCTTATTTTATTTATTATGGTGATAAAAAAAATAAAATTATTACTAAAATTATTTTATTTTTTTAGTATTTTTGTGTAAAAAAAAAAAGAAAATTAAGGAAAAGATAGTGGCGCTGACATGGCACAAGGATGGATACAGGCTGAAACATATCGCATGAGATCCCAGCTCCAAGACACAGCTATAAAAGGCCAAAACAAGCTGGCTCGAATTGCCTGTGGCTAACGATAACTGAACCAAAGCGCGAGCACGGATGCTGCCTCTGCTCATCATTTCTCTTTCCCTCTTTCTTATTATTGCTTTGCTCATCAAGTTCCTTACTGCTGATGGTACTTCTCCAAACTCTAGCTTTTACCTATTAAGCAACTGCTTTACTGTTCCTTCTTTTTGATGAAATTTTTATGTAAATTTCAGGGGACTTCACGTTGATGTCTAGGAGGCATGTAAAGCGCGAAGAAATTGAAGATAAGGTATCCTGAATTTTCGATGCATATGAACCGTAGTCTCTTCTTTGCCTCACTTCATTTCTTTCTTTTTTCTTTTTCTTTTCTTTTTTTTCTTTTGATTTTCAGATTGTTTGGATTACTGGAGCTAGCCGTGGAATAGGTACTAACTTAATTTTGTTTTGGCTTCGAATTCATGTAATTCTAATCTAGTATTATCGAGTTCGTCTTGTTCTTTGTTGCGTGATAGTCCTGATATTAATTTACCAGGCTATGTGCAATTAATATACAAAAACATCAAATTCCTGGATTTACTGTGTACAAAATATTTAGAAGCGCATTTATGCGTTGTAATTCAAGGGTTTCTTGCAACTATTTTAGCTGCCGTTGTCGTTGTCCATCATTGTTATTGTCACCGGAGTCATTTTTTCACTTGACAAGGACGACTGATTCTAATAATTATCTATTTCTTTAGAATATATGGCATTGTTGTAGTTAGGTATGCAGTTTGTCCTATCTAAATTTCATTGGTGTTAACGATGAACTGACTTGGAATCTTGCTTTTGCTTTCATAGTTAAGAGGAATTCTGTTATTACTTGAATGGTGGAACTTAAGATTCTGTTTCTTGGGAAAGCAAATGTCATATATTGTCTTCCAAATGGAGGAAGCGATTTATTTTGTATTGCAATTTAGGGATATAACTCCTTTTTTTTTTTTGTTTGGGGGGGGGGGGGGGGGGGGTTTAAATTAAGAACAGTTCTAAGGATCCTTCCAAATACCAAAAATGTTGGATGAACTTATTTCATTGCTGATAGGTGATTGTATTGTATCTAATTTGGTAGACCTTAAACGTTGCAATTAAAATGCACAATGTTGTGCTTTTCTTTGTGTCTTTAACTCTTAATATCTGGAAGACAGTTGTGGCCATATTAAGGATAACTGGTCCAAGCTATGTTTATGAAGCTCGCCACTCGCTCCTTTATGTTCTTTTATCCATTTTTTAAAATTTTCCATTCGATGGTGGATTTCAGGTGAGATTCTTGCTAAACAATTGGCGAGTTTGGGTGCCAAACTCATTCTTTCTGCTCGGAACGAAGCTGAATTAGAGCGAGTTAAGAAGGAACTTACGGGTCTGTACATTTTGAAGCTACAGGAAACCTCTCATTTTCTTATTAGTTCTTTACTATTCTTGACATGTGGTTGCCACATCCACAGGCAAACATGCTCCTGATGAAGTGAAGATTTTACCTTTGGATTTGGCATCTAGTGAAGATTCTCTTAGAGAGGCAGTGGAAAAAGCAGAGTCCTTTTTCTCTGGAGCCGGTGTTGATTACATGGTCCATAATGCAGCCTATGAGCGCCCTGTAAGTAGATATTTCTACTTTGGGATGTTAAGATCTCACTATTCATGCATATAACATGTTGGAAATGTTGTTTGCAGATGTGTAAGACAAACCAATAGTTTTTCATGAGGTCTTGAAAGATCTTAAAGAAGCCATACAACTGTGTGTATGTTTGGTGGGGAAGAGTGAGTGAATTACATATGAGTAGAACAGATGTGAGAAGATGATATTGGCGATAGAAGAGTAAATATCTATTTGAAAAGGACAGTATAGTATGGGGTAAACCTTTGGTAGAGAAATGGATTTTAGCTGAACCTTGTGTTCTTTAGCATACTATTGCCAAGAATTAATTAGCATTACGTCTGTCATGATTGCATAAGTTTGCAAACAAAAACAGAAACTTTTTTAAAAGAAAAAACATGATTTACCATTGAATGAAATGTGTGATTTTGATGCCAACATGCTATTATAAATTAATCTATTTTATCTTTTAATGCATACAAAATGTATATTAGCAGCCAAGTTATGGGGTATATGTTACAAAGTGCAAGTCCTTTTATGTTCTGGAGCATCGTGAAGCTCAAGTAGAACACTCCCACACACAATGCACAAGTATTGAGAGAAAATTCTGCTGAAAGTAATATTATTCATCAAAAACTAAACTGAAATACATAGAATTAAGGCCTATTAATAGAGATTTTGATCTCCTAATCCTAATAGGAAAATTAATATACTAACTAGGAAGTTTAGATAAAGTAAATTGCAATAGGAATCCTAAATTAAATAGAAAAAAAACTAAACCCTAATTAAAACAGAAAACTTAAATAACTAATCCTAGATAGAATAGGAAAACTAAAATAAGTTGCATTTGGAATAGGAAACACCTAAAACTACTCCTGCATCTTTAACCAAACAAAATAGGAAGTCATAAAGTGTTTGGGCTGCTTGGGATGGATCTTCGGACTGAAAAACAAGTCTTCACGTTGTTGGACTGAAGGACACATGCCCTGGGCATGTGAATGGGCTCTTCACAGCGGGTGGGTGTGTGGTTTGCTGGTTTGAAGAAACATGCCACGCATCAGGTTCCTAGAAATGTTTTGCTAGGCCTGACTTCCATAAATGCTGATGAGTCTGAGTAGATTTGTTAAATGATCAAATATGTTATATTTGGATTTAACTGTTTTCATGCTAGTCCATTAGTCTGACAAATGCAAATCTACATTCTACATCTTAACATGAAAGATCAAGTATTTGTCCAAAAAAGCAACTGACAAAACAAGCACATGCATTCTTGGCTATACATTGAATATTCAGCAGTTATCAGGTTACAGTAACATTATTCGTGCTTTGTCTTTTATGCATAAATGTACCTTTGCTAATATTCGTATGGAGTGGTTTATATTTTGAGCAGATAATGACTTCTTAGTGATTCATCTTTTTTCTTTTGAGCAGAAATCAACAGCTCTAGATGTAACTGAAGAAAGTCTCAAGGTAACATATGAATGAAACTCTAAGGCATCTGATGATTAGATCTATTGCAATCATTATTTCTGAAACAGCTTACCCATTAATCAGTCAGCTATATACTGCCTGAACAGTCACACTTTAAGTCTAATCAACAGGATATATTTATGCAAGGATTGCTAATGTACTACCTGGTCTTTTTTCTTTTGATCTAAACTTACAAAGGTACATTTCTTTTTGAATAAGGCTACATTCAACATTAATGTTCTGGGGACAATATCTCTTACAAGGCTACTGGCAACTTTCATGCTTAAGCGAGGGAGGGGCCATTTTGTTGTGGTATGTGATCAACAATATCTTTACTAGTATCTGCTTTGAGTATGCACCTACTTTGTGTGCAGTTTGACATGTAAATTTTGGCATCTTAGTGATGGATCTTGAGATAAATCTATCACATGGATAACCTTTGCCTTTAATAATTTAATCAGGCTGTTAGACAGTCTATTTTTACATTACTGTAATTGACATTCATATGAGACCAGTTGTATCTTGTGGGCAGATGAGCAGTGCCGCTGGCAAGGTGCCTGCCCCAGGACAGGCAGTATACTCTGCTTCTAAATTCGCTCTAAATGGTTATTTTCAGTCCTTGCGTTCTGAGGTACGTAAATAATTAATATCTTGAGCAAAGAATTGGGAAGTGTCATGTTATTCTTTTCTTGCATTGTAGCAATGTCCATCTTACAACTTAATTATAGCCATTTGGGGCTAGCTTGAGACGGTTGGGTTTTGGGTAAAGAAGAAACACATGCCTATAAAAATGGCAAAGGTTGAATTTCCACAGGCCACTACATCACAAAGATAAAAGGTTTTCTTTTATTCATTTTTTTTTCTGAGATGGCAGGCTAATGATAATTGATGGTTTCTCAGTTGCCCTGAAGAGTATAAAATCATTAACTTTTAATTGATTGAATCTCACCTTTGTATGCTTTAATTCATTTTGTGATGATGTTTTAGGCAGTATCAATGGGTTATAGTGGTACTGTTTGATTATATAACTTTATCAATTAATGATCATATCCTCAATGAAGTAGACAGCCTTTTTGTAACAGTCAAAACAAAACTATTTGAGGGTGTTGCTATCCTTTCCGGCAAACCTAAAATGAAATGCAAAACAAATGAATAAATGAAGTAAACTACATATGGCAGACATATGATTGACTGTGTTTTGGGCTACTGCTGTTTAGTGTCCATTGTGTTTCTGGGTTATGTTACTTCGTATTCAAGATTAATATTCTAACCATGAAAAAAATACTCAAGAATATAATACTTCACCCCAGTCTCAATTTTGTTGTGTCTAGTTCTTACTGCCTTTTTAATCTTGTATCATTGCAGCTCTATCAAAAAGGAATTAAGGTGACCGTTGTTTGTCCTGGGCCAGTAGAAACTTCAAATGGCTATGGAGTGACAACCCCAGCGAGGAAGGGTTCTGAGGTGAACTTCTTGCTGCAATTGCATTATTAAAACTGGCCTTCACTTGCAACTTCTTTTCTCACTCTGTAATGCAGAATAGGAAGTTTATAATTTTATTTAGGAATTTTAATTATTATAGAATTAGGAAATTTAAAGAGTTTTTATTGTTTAGGAATTTTATTATTATTAGGTCTATTATTTTTTTATTTATCTTATTTAGTATTCCTAATCAGAGTTGAATTAGAATTTCTATTCCTAATTTGATTAGGGTTGTAAGCTCTATAAATAGAGCTAATTTTCTATTATTTAATAGCTTTGGATCATGATTATTATTGAGATTAAATAAAATTATTGAGAATTAATTCTCTTTTTCAAGTATTGGTCCTTGATTTTTTCATTCTTTGCTTTCGATTCTTTCTTTTGTTCTACATCACTCTGTTTTGGACAAACCAAATGTTGCATAATAGCTAGTGTTGTGCAATAATGAAGAACAAGGCAGATTGGAAGTTGCTATCTTTCATTCTTTTAGAGCATATTTCCATCCATGGTGATGTTTGATTACTTGTATTCTGCCTCTTTGATTTTAACTGAATGATTCATGTTTACAGAAACGTGTGTCGTCAGAAAGGTGTGCAGAATTGACAATAATTGCAGCAACTCACGGATTAAAAGAAGCTTGGATATCACGCCAGGTATTTGCTTTCCTGTTAGAAATTTCTTAGCTATATTCCTTCGACTTTTATTTATATTTAATTCAGGTACTTCAATAGGCATGATACAGTATTTTGTTGTATAAATTCACCTAGGTGATGAATTTGTAGGAATTCTATTTTCTTTATTTACTTCATAATAGAATGCTGCGAATTTTTATGTTTTCTAGTATAAATTTGTAGCATATTCTAGATATGTGCAAATATTAATAATTTGATCTTTCTTTCAGCCTGTACTAGCTGTTTTGTATCTAGTACAATACATGCCAACCATTGGCTACTGGTTCATGGATAAGGTATCTTCGAACTTGAAAATAATGTGTTCCGTACAACATGTCCTATATGTTTGTGGCCCATTTTGTCTAATTTTCAGTTGCAACATCTTGTTTTATCAAGCCTGATGCTATTAAGTGCTTCTCATTTCTTATTACTTGCATGTATTTTGAGCTGTAATTTAATAGAATTCATGATTGACTGACTTTAGATTGGGGGGAAGCGAGTTGAAGTGGCTGCACAGAGAGGCAACACATACTCGTGGAACTTACTGTTTGGAAAGAAGGAGGCCTAAATTTCTTCTGATAGGAATTGGGTTCATGCAGAGATGCTTGTCAACAAATGCAAGCCCATCAAAACTCGTGTTTTGTAGTTACAGAACTCGTTCAATGACACGATGATTAGCATATCTTATTATCTTTGAAATCTTTAAATTTGATAAAAGTGCTGTTTAAATCTCTTACTATTTTTTAAGATTTTATGAAAAACATTTTCTTTAAAATCTTTTCAGTTTGATAAAACATCATTCTTGGATAATATAAACGTCAATTCATACCCAACTATTGAAAAAAAAAAAAAAACCATTAAACCAATCAATTAAGTTGGCCTTCGCTTATCCCAAATTTATATTAAAAATTCTACATGAAATTAATATAATCTCTCATTTCCCAGTTTAATTTAGCAGAATCAGCACAGCAGCTTTAAATATGGGTATGATTCTGGGGTCCATCATACCAACTCTTCTATGTACTCTTAATTAA
The DNA here is from genome assembly GCF_030052815.1 of Hevea brasiliensis. Classification (NCBI taxonomy): domain Eukaryota; kingdom Viridiplantae; phylum Streptophyta; class Magnoliopsida; order Malpighiales; family Euphorbiaceae; genus Hevea; species Hevea brasiliensis. The sequence goes on along the minus strand of NC_079499.1, from coordinate 685,634 downwards.
TTACTTCAAAACCTTACCCCTTGCCTTTCAATCCAGTTTAGGCCAATGGTCTCAGCCCTGGCAGTCATATCAGAGGTTAGCAGGGTGAGAGGCCAAGAAGTGTTTACAGTTCCAAGCGATGCTTTCAACGGTCAAATGAGGTCTATTTATGAGAATCAAGATGCTCTTGATTTTGGGGTTGTAATAGGACTCGAAGAGAAATGGAATCAATTCCTACCCAATGTTAAGCCTTTTATGCTGCTAAATGCAATGACGAGGCTGCAGAGCCTGGTGTAAACTTCGACTGTGGTAGTGAGGCTGAGATTGAGACCGTTCTTGGCCTTGATTTTAGTCCTGACGGGATTCTTTATGCCAATCCAAGCAAAGCTGTTTCCCACATCAAGCATGCAGCCAGTGTTGGAGTAAATCTCACAACCTTTGATTCCAAAGAAGTTGATAAGATCTCCTCGCGTTCAATTGCTGACAAATTTGGTGCATTTCCTGATGAGATGGTGGTGCCACTGCTCCAACATGCACATCAGGCTGGTCTAGAAGTTCTTGGAGTTACATTCCATGTGGGTTACAAAGCGTCAGCTCAGCTCAAAATGCCTCGAATGCGCATTCTTAACATCGGTGGAGGGTTTAGGGCTAACCCATTATTTTGATGAGATGGCTAAAACAGTAAATGATTCAATCCAGGAATATTTTCCCAATGACACCTCCCTTACATTGACTGCTGAGCCTGGGAGATTCTTTGTTGAAACTGCAGTCACCATGGTGACAAATGCGATAGGGAAACGGGTGAGAGGCAACGAAATTCAGTACTTAATAGATGATGGGATATAACACGTGTAACTTAAACTTGCATTACTTAGTTTTATCTTCAAAACCGTAGACTTTGAATTAGAGTACCAACTAGAGTTAAATGAATAAAAAAAAATTGAGTTTGAATTTTAACTAAATTAAATGAAAAAAATATTATTATCACATAATACAGCCTACAAAAATGACACATAAGTCATTGTTTTCCCCCATAAAATAATTTTAAACAGAAGATAACAGGGTCTTTAATGTTCTGCCCCCCTCTCCCTCAAGAGGACTAGCATATAATTTGGCCTCTTCTTTTCCCCAGTCCCCTAGAGCCATGTCTCCCTATTTGATGTGTTGCTGCAATCCCAGGCTTCATCTGAGGATGATGAACATTCAATGATAAATATTTGAGGAACGGAAATAGATTTTTTTTTTTCGAAATGTCCTAATTTTCGTACTAGTAACGGATGCTTCATCTGCAGCCAATATGTACTCTGAAAAGCACACAATCCTGAAGAATATAGTTTTGCCATCTCGGACTCCTATAATATGATGATAATCTGCTTCGTTTTACACACATATGTATATATAATATAAGCACGGAGTAAATAAAATGAATAAGTCTGTCAATTAATCCCAGAAGCAGACAATGTCATGTTGTATTTGTACTTGAGGTAAGCTTTGATGAAGGGCTCCAATTCGCCATCCATCACAGAGGTAATATCTGATGTCTCAAATCCTGTCCTCACGTCCTTGACAAGTTTGTACGGATGGAATACATAGTTTCTTATCTGTTGGCCCCACTCAGCTTTCACTGCATCTCCCCTTATTTGCTTGATTTCAGATGCCCTTTGCTCCTCGGCTATGACCAATAGCTTTGCTTTTAACCGGCTAAGAGCCTTGATCTTGTTTGCTAGCTGGGATCTCTCTTCTGCAATGCAGTAAAAAAAAAGGAGGAAAGCCTGACAAAGCTGTTCTAAAATTGACACTGTTCAGGTAAGTAGACCAAAAGGCCGGATAGAGATAAAGTTCAGATGGAAGCTGAAACATTGAAGAAAAAACTCCAAACTTAGATTGCAGAACCACCATGTTGATATTCACTCCAATCTCTACTGCCCTTGGCAGTAGGCCCCACAATTATGAAAGAGACGCTCTACCCTCTTTTCCCCTCTCTACCAATTCTCTCCTCTTCCCCTCTTAAACTAAATGTGTGCACCATTGAAGCTTCAAATGCTTTTGGTAATATACTTCACTATTTCCCTCCAAGAGTAAAACTTCTAAAAGGAATTCCCATAATGAAGAACTTATGCAGTCAAGCATACATGCATACCTGTGCAGCGAACAGTGACACCGGTGGGGATGTGAGTAATCCTGACAGCAGTTTCAACCTTATTTACATTCTGGCCTCCTTTCCCACCTGCCCTTGAAAAACTGATTTCCAGGTCTTCCTCAGGTAGTTCAACGACCATAGACTCTTCAGGAAGAAGAGGCATTACTTCAACACCAGAAAAGCTTGTCTGTACATATAACTTAATGTTAGAATATCGTGGTAAAACATTGTCCTTTGGGGTATGTGGGGGATGAATTGTAGGCCAACCTCAGCATATGGCATAATATTCAATTATTATTGGCCTTTTGCCACTGTTTAAATTTCATTCTGAATTCCAACATTGTCAATCATAAATCACTTGCTTCCAAGGAGAGTATCATTTCTTTAGATGTTTGAAGTTTGTTAAAAGAATCAGCTTCAAGCTTTACTTATAGATCATGAAAACATGAATAGACCACATACTTACATATGCATGTATCTTGAGAGCAGCTCACCAAAAAGAAGCGTGAGAAAAGCAATGGAGAAGTGACGAAGGGGATGTTGGCAGACTTTTTAGATTGCTAATATCATTCCACTAACAATACATTTCCTCGTGTGGTGAAAACCAAAGTTCGTTTTGTGTGTGCTTGCTCATTGCATTACATAATCATCCATAATGCTTTTATGATAAATACTTACATTATTAACTTAAAGAATATGACAGAAACACACTTTTACGTTGGCCTCATGTCTTCATTACATTACAATGATATCGTATCAATTATTACATAATGCCTACCAGGACAAGTAAGGAAGGAAACATCTCTCAACAAGTGAAGGGCAAGCTGTGCCAATATATAAGAAATATCCCATTTCCAGTAAAAATCCCCCCCTTTCAGTAAGTGTTTGGATAATTGATGTAAAATCAATTAGCAAGCAAAAAATTGTCAGATGTATGACTTTAAGAAGTTGCCATTAGTTATCCACAACATAATTACATAAACAAGAAAAGTGCTCTTTGCTCAAATTTTCTAACATTTCAGCAGAATAGTTTTAGGGAGTGATCCTTTTTCAAGTATGCAATCCTCTAAGAAGAAGGACAAACTTACAGGAGGATCACAATAGAGTTACCTGACGAAGACCTTTAGCATTAAAAGGAGATTGTCGTACAATTCTATGTGTTCCTTTCTCCCCTGACAAATACCCATAAGCATAACGGCCTTCAACCTCAATCATAGCCGACTTAATTCCAGCTTCCTCCCCTGGGGATTTTTCAACTACCCTCGTCTTGTATCGCTGTTTCTCTCCCCATCTCATATACATCCTGAGAAGCATGTCAGCCCAGTCCTGCGCTGGAAATGATGATAGATTTTTACAACAAAAAAGGGGCCTTTAACTTTGAGTTCACTGTTGAGAATTAAGTTTCACAACATTCAACTGAAAATGGAACATGGTTTTCAGAAATCCAGCAACATTATTATTTCTTGTTAATTTTTTTGATAAACCTCCTCCCCCTGGCTCTAGCATGAAGCTAGGCAAAGCAATAGATATAATAGAAAAAAGGACTCAAGAAATTAATCACCGGACGAATGGTTTTGGTGGAAAGAAGGGAAGTAAAGAGAAACGCATTCAAGAGATAGCAACAAGAAAGAGAAAACTAAAATCATTTTAAGGAAAATTAAGGTCTTGGTAGAAAGAAGAGAGCATACTATCTGCAATAAGTATCCCATCAGACTGCCAGTTAGCATTTTAGATTTACTAATTTGCAAAAGTATGGGTTTGAAAATAAGGTCAACTGCATTATTGTTCATTTTTCCACTTCTCATATCCCTCTTTACCATGATCATGAATGATATAAACAATTTTATTAGAGTAAATAAATTATGTTCATTGAGCCCATCTACCTGTAACCTTGCAAGTCATCAAACTGAATCCATATTGTTGTGAATGGTAGTGTGGAGTGTGTAGCAGAGGATAAGAGCTCGGGCTAGTTGTTAGTCCAGCTGATGGCAATAATTAGTTAGAGGGAATCATTATAGCTTGACAGTTGTAACTGAAATTGTAACAAATTCTAGAAGGAAGTAGCTGAGTAAGATTTATATAAAATCTATTAGAACGGTATCAGGAAATCATCATTGAATAAAACAAGATTCATTCTCTCTTTAAACAAACTCTCTCTCTCTCTCTCTCTCTCTTTCTCTCTCTCTCTTCTTCCTCCTCCTCCTCCTCCTCTCTCCTTTCTTCTTCCCTTTGACCCATTTTCCCTTTATTTTCTGGCTGTCTAAACACCTTAGTTAAGCCATCAGAACCCTTAGGCATAAACATATATTGATCATTACTGAACAAGAGCAAGTCTAAGTCATCAATCATCATAAATTAATGGGCCAAAGTGGCAAGGAAGTGCAGAGTCTTAGTTCACTTTGCTTGCCAGGAAATTTATGAAATTGGTAAGAGATAATGGCAATTTCTTGTGGCAAATACTAAAATTTGCCCCACTCTAGTCCATAAACGAATCAATACTTCCATCAGATTGAAGTGAGCAAAAACACACTTTTAACCATTGTCCTCTACATAAATTAACTATTTACCTGTGCATCAGTTCCTCCAGCACCAGCTGTGATAGATATAACAGCACCTTCTTTATCATAGGGACCTGAAAGAAGTTGACTCAACTCAAATTGATCCATTGACTTATTTAATTCTTTAACTATACTTGTTGCCTCTTCAAAAAGTCCAATATCTACAGAGTCCATCTCTTCTGTCAGCATGACTATAGTTTCTGCATCTTCAGCCTGCATCCAGTGCATAATATCTAAAAATTATAGACAGAAGAAGTGTACTGCGTTAACATCTGAAGGTGAAACTAACTTTCTGAACTGCAACAATCACTTTTTATTGCATGACAAAACAGCAAATCTTAGAAAGCCAGCTACACCAGTCAGATCAAAATTATGCAAATACCAAACACTCGATGACATCCTCTAAGGATCTACAAACCAGAACATAGATAGTAGTCAATTTACTATTTGGTTGGACAAAGAGAAATCAGCTACATTTTACCATATATAAATCATATAGTTTTAATTCCCTAGCATTTCCATTTTCAAAATTCCAATAATTACTAACCTTAATGCAACCATAGGTAACCCTTCTTTTGAATAAACTAGCACAATTGTGCCTCCTCAATTATTTCACCATTAAAGGTTAAATGACTCCCATGCAATGTAACTTCTGTTTACAAGGATTTCTACAAGTGTTATAATTTATAAAATAAAAATGATGACAAGTTGGCATTAAGGTGGTCCAGTCAAATAAACAAACAATATCATTAAGGAGTCTTGAACAAAGAACGTTAGCATCATGCTTCAAGCAATCTCTAAAATAAAATGATGAAGAGAAACCAGACCTTGATTTTGAACTCGTTGAGCAGTTTTATCTTATCTTTGACATCTGTAAGAGCCAAAAGGGTTTCTTGAGCTCTAGCACGGTCATCCCAAAAGAAGGTATCAGCAGCTCTCAATTCTAAATCTGCAAGTTCTTGTTCTAATTGCTGGATACCAGCCGAAGCTCTAATCTCTTCCACACGCTCTGAGGCTGCTTCAACATCGCTCCTTAGGCTATAGAAATCTGCCAGCAACAACGATATTGGACAAAATTTTCAAGGTTTTATTATATGAAAGTCTAGATGCAATTCCAGGATGGATGATCAAATTGTATCAGCAAGTGTTAAGTGTACATAACATAAGAGTCTTGCCCTTTCCAAGCATCAATTTGTTCCAGATAGCAATGACAACAGTAAATAATAATCATTATAAACATCCACAATTTCAGGGCACATATAGACCCTCAAGTAATTGAGATACCACTAACCCATCAACAGGTCAATCCGGGGATTCCAAACCAAGACAGAAACACCCGAAGCACACCAGCTCACCAATCTGTGGAGCTAAGAAGTATCTATGAAAAATATTTTACAAGTACATATAACAAATTCAGGCTCCGTTTGATAAAGTTTTTGCTTCTAACTTTTTCCTTCTAAAAGATAATATTAAATAATAAACTTTGATTTTATTATTAAGAAAACATAAAGTAATAAAATATACTTGGTAAAACTATGGGTTTCATTTCATATGAGAAAAGTAAAAGACATTAAAGAAAAGAATTATCGTTATTTCATAAAAGCGTAGCCTTTTAAAATCATTTTTCGCTTTTTTAATAAAGCCTCTTGCTTCCAGAGGACCCCGTTATCCCCATAACAAAACATTAAGAATTACCTGAAAATCTAAACGCTTAAGCTAAAATGAGCTTGGATTAAAATGGTCATTGCTCAGGACATACCTTGCATTGCCCATTCTGTTGTCTCCGTGTCAATCCCAACATTCAACTGGCTCTCTGGTGCCGCATAAATAACTGTGTCAAATCCAAAATATAATGCCAAGAAATGAATAAAAGAAATTTGAATATCAAATTATGATAGTAGTAGTATCTAGGCAACCATATACGTTTAAAAAGACTTACGAATCAATCAAACAATAATTACTTCGAAAAGCGCACAGTCCGTAACAGAACAGAAATGAATCTTCATACAACAATCAACGCTAAAGTTTCCACATTTTCTCGAAATTTTGGACAGGAATTGGGGGTGAGTAAAACCACAACCAAAATTAATCAATAATTTGAAGAAAGCATAAGAAACCCATAAATTTTTTCTCACAATTCGAAAAATATCAACCCCTCTCTCTCTCTTTCTCACGAACATGATATTAAACAAAATCCCATTAATATTCAGACAAGCAGCAGATAAACTCACATACAAAACTTTAAGGAGCGAGTAAGACGAAACTAGCATGAAATCCACGTACCCGAAGAGGGTAAGCGAGAAGAGGTAGAGAGAAAAGAAGAGAAGGTGAATATGGTAGAGTTTGGTAGAGCGAGGAGAGGCTTCTGGGGCAGCAAAAATGATGGTTTATTGTTGTTATACGATAGCTTTGGTGGTCCTAGTACAGCAGTTGAGCTGAACAAAGGGCACACTAGGCCATCCATGGCTCTACGGACGACGGGAGCTTGCTGTCTCTCTTTTCTAAATGCACAAAATGAACGGATAAAGCTGACAATTCCGCTTCGATTGGTTTGGACGCTGCATGTCGTTTAAAGCCTCAGTGGCAAGAGGAGACACTGCCTCAATCCTTTTGAGTTCAGAAATTTACATAAATAAAAAAAAATTTTTTAATAATCATTTAAATTAAATATTTGTTTTAAAATTAAAATAATATATATTTGTTTTTAAAAAATAAGCCAAAACAGATGAAGCCTTCCAAACATATGTGAATAAACATTATTTTTCAATAATTTATGCGGCTTTTTTTTTTTACTTATTATTAAATTATTTAACAATAACAAAATATGAAATTATTGTCAGAACAGATAAATGTAACTCATTACATTAATCAATTTAAGCAGTTTTGTTTTTCTTTTTAAATATGGAAAAGGAGATTATAAGCAAGATATAAATGGATTCATATTTACGTTCATGACACCAATGATAAGAAAAAAAAAATTTTTTTAAACAAAAGTCCGAATTACACTTTGAATTAAACAATATGCAGCATCTAATACAGCACAATATGGCAGAATTGTAGCTCTTATAACCCCAAAATTTGACAGGAACACCAATGGATGCTAGCTGCTGCTTATGCATCATCATAAAAGAGCCGCCAAGCATCAAAAAATGAAGCAGACAACTGAGAATTCCAGGTGGGGGATTTTGAAAATTTTGAATGCACAAAGGAAGAGTTTGAATGGTTATTGCACACCAATCTAATTTGCTCTAGATGTTAAATGCATCCTTCAAGGCCTTCAAAACCTCTTTGGAAGCTAATTTTTTAGCTGTTCTCTTGTCTCCAGCTGAAGATGTGTGTTTAAATATTAACCCATTAGCTTCAACCTCAACAGTGACAGAAGACATGCCATTGCTGCGGGAAGAAACAGGTTTTCTCTCTTCAAAATGTTGTACTTGACATAATTCATTAAGCTCTCTCGCAGGATGCAATTTAAGTGTCTCTGGAGTAATCAAAGGCTCCAAAAGTGGCTTTATGCTCTGAAAGACCACCTCTTTGTCGTATCCAGAATCTACAAAAATAGCTCCCGCTAGAGATTCAATCACATCTCCAAGAACCTGTTGTAACATGGGAAAAAATTGGATCAGTATCTCTAATAAGAATAACCAGGGTATAAGCTAAACTCAGCAACTGCATAAGTATTTAACAGGGATATTAAATTTTGGCAAACTTCTCGCTAACTGTTTTTAATTTTTGAAATTTGAACACGGCTACCAATTTCTTATTCTTTTTTTTTTTTAATAAAACAATAAAGAAACATCCCATTAATCCAATCCATTTCCAAACATGTCTTATTGGCATTTTCCTACACTTGGAATCTTTTTATCTTCTCTCTCATTAACAAGTAGACCATGATATTGACATGATTAAATCAGCAATCAATTGCAGAGAATAACTGCAATCATTGGCCATAACAAGCAACAACTCATCACAAAATAACAAAAAGGAAAATGCAGAATCAAGCTGTTTAGTTTTTTAACAAAAAGAAAAAAAAAAAGAATCATATAATGAAATCCAACTCATTCTAGAGAAACTAATGCAAACAATAATTCAAGAATGAGGCAAAATTCTAGTACAAACTAAATTTATGACCTTGATAAGCAAAACCTTAAACATAAACAGACAAAAATTACTGTCAGAGTATAGTGCAATTGCAAGACAAAGATAGCTAAACTAACTTGAAGAAACCAAACATTAAACTAAATGCAGTAATACTATCAACTGACCTTGGGAAAAGATACGTCAGACTCCCATCCAAAAGTTGATTCTGAAGAACAATTCTCAAAATTTTCTACTGCAACAGCTATATCCTTGTGAAGTATTTGAGATAAATGGAGGATATGCTTATGAAGTCCTTCCCTAACAGCTGAAAATGCATAGCAGTCATTGTTGACAGAAGCAGATCTCATGTCAGTTAATAGTCCTGGCGACATCCCAGGATACTTTTCATACAAATAAACTGTGATAAGGTAATCTAACACTGAGTCTCCAAGAAATTCCAGCCGCTGGGCAACCATTAAAGACATTATAGTTGAAGTTAGATCAATGGCAGTAGAACTTACTAAGACATCAACAGAAATTAAAGCAATTACTGTGAAATTGAAATTGCCTGCAAGATTATATGATATAGAAACCCTTTATATCATCAATTAATACTATGACAGAAATAGATAAATATTAGATTCTATAGCAATACAAATAGCATAAATGGCAGAAATATGATCACAATTGTGATTAAAAATACCTGATAACATCTTGGAATCTCAGGAAGCATGTAAGAACCATGAGTAAGTGCTTCCAATAACAGAGAAGGATTTTTAAAAGAGTAATTCAATAGCGACTCTAAGCGGCGGATATTAATGTACTTCTCTGGGTTCACTTTGAATTGCGGTTCATATGGTGTATTCAAAAAATCTACCTCTATACCAATCCAATTCAGAAATAATAAGGCAGCTGTTTCACCACCTGCACTAAGGTAAGCGCCAATAAGTGCCTCAACAACATCAGCAACAACCTTCCTTTTTAGTTTTCTTCTTCTTATTATGTATATACTCCTTGCATTGGAGAGAAACTCCTCATGTAATGAATATCCATGAGTATCACCAGGAATCATCCAGTTTTTAGGATCAAAAGACTCATTGCGGATGAATCCCTGCAATTGAGAAGGATAAGTGATGCAGAGTTTTGAATTGCTTAGATATTGCAAAATAATGCTAGATTATATCTAATAAAGGTATTTCCATAAATTCATTCAGTTTTGATGATCATGCTATCCTCGGTATTTCCGTAAATTCATTAAACTAACATTCTTGTTCCATGCAGTTAATAATTTTCTTGACAAGAAATAATGGTAACAATCTCCACTCAACTCAACTCAACTCAACTCAACTAAGCTTTTATTCCAAAAATTTATTGAAGTCAGTTATATGGATTCTCTTTCTCCACTCTAAACGATTTTGAGTTAAATCCTCAGAAATGTGTAATGTTTCTAGGTCATGTTGTACTACTCTCCTTCAAGTCAGTTTAGGTCTACCTCTTCTTTTCTTTCTATCCTCTAACCCAATGTACTCTACCTGTCTAACTGGAGCCTCCGTGTATCTATGCTTCACATGACCAAAACAACTCAATCTCCCTTCTCTCAACTTATCCTCAATTGGCACCACTCCTACCTTTTCTCTAATACTCTCATTACGGACTTTATGTAGTCTAGTATGACCACTCATCCATCTTAACATTCTCATCTCCACAACTCTTATCTTAGACATATACGACTACTTCATTGCCTAACACTCACTGCCATATAACATGGCCAGTCATATGACTGTACGGTAAAATTTTTCTTTCAACTTATTGGGAATCTTGCGATTACATAAAACTCCCGTGGCACGTCTCCACTTCAACCATCCGGCTTTAATCCTATGACTAACATCTTTCTCACATCCCCCATCTACGTGAAGGATTAAGCCGAGATATTTAAAGTGATTACTTTGGGGCAATATGAAATGTAAGTTATCCATCTAGTCAAAAAGAAAACTAGAAAAATGAAAATAACAATAATAATGCAAAATTTGTATTCTCACCCACTTCGGAAGTAGAATAATACATTAGAAGGCCAAGGATGAATATAATTTAGTATACAGGAACCATAAGAATAACATTTACAAGAAAAGATTACCGGAAGTTTGCGGTCGCATCCTAATTTGCAAAGTGTAGCATTACTAATAAGCTTTTCCTTCTTAATACTGAGAAGGCCCTCATGATAATTTTGATATGTTTTGAATAGCTGCTGACTAGCAGCATATTTAAGAAAAGAATCTCCAAGAGTCTCTAGTGATTCCAAATGAAATTTCTCTTGACACTTTTTTGTGGTAATTGCTTCCAAAACCTACCGTATAAAATTGGGTTAGGATAGTTCCAAACAAAATATTTCAAACAAGACATGCATTAAAGATGGAAAATAGAAAAAGATAAAAAAAAAAAAAAAGGAAAATAAGCATTGACCTAGCAATCTACCAGACCTGATTGGCTAACATCTGATCAAATCAAAATCAAAACTAAGCAGCATATTCTCAACTGAACTAGTATACAAAAAAGAAAGAATCAATAATTGTCAGGAATAACTTCATATACAGAATAATCGATGATTTAAGTGAATGCTCAAGAATTATGGCTCTGGCCATAACAACACACCCATATAATTGCTTGCAACTATTGTACACACTTGAGTAAAACCAAAAAACAGGATACCACAGTCAATACTAAATAATAGAATTGAAACCAGTTATTTGAAGCTATAGGTGTCTGCTACAAATGGCACTTTAAACTTCTGCTTAGTGGTCTTACATTATGTGTATCAGTCTCTACTCACACATGGGATGCCTGTATTATTGCTTGAATATAAATCATCACTGAATATCATTTCTGCATGTGCCACACATATAGCCAACTAAGGAAACACAATAATCCACCTTGACAACATTGGCAACTTTAGTACAGTAATAGTATAACAACTTTACATCTCACATTTACTGATGAGTTTGCAATTTAAAGATTGTGGAATGTGGAGAAATAGCACAAAAATGAAATTGTCATTGCGCATCTCTTTTCATAAATAACACAAGTACACAACAAGGATCATAGTGTTCAGCACAGTAGAGCAGCACTGATGAATTTATTTGGTAAGGTAATAGGCTTAATTCAAATCTGGTGAAGCAGAATGAGTACCTTGATGGTTGGAATAATGACATTTCGCATTTGATCCAAATGCAATTTCTTCAAGTTGACAGCAATGAGCAAAGACTCAAGCCGATGCATGATTGATGGAACAAATGTAAACGAATAGAAAGTACTTATGGATATAGGTGACATTTTAATGCAACAAAGTTCAGGAGGTAACTGGACATATGCATTTTGTGAATCTGCAGCAACAGAAAAAAAAATAATTACAATATGATCAATAAAAACAAAATAGTTATTGAGCACAACTAATAAACTAGAACTAGAATTGCAGTTGCTTTTGGGTAAGGAGCAATTGGAATAAAAAAAATTTGAATTTCATCATTTAGGATAAATTATGTGAACAAGGTTTCTAAGGTTTGATTCTTTAGACCAGTGAATGCAGATGACAGCTTGTTCAGGGTGAATTTGAAATACTAACAAAAAGGTTTATTTCGAACAATGAATTTGGTCAATTAATGTTTCTGTTCTCATTCTTTATCAGTCAAAGAATTCATTTATCTAATTTGAACTAAAACTTTTTCTTATTTTTAATAGAATTGAAAGTTAAAAGTTCAAGTCCATATATTTCAAATTTCCTACCCAAAAGCAACCTTAAGGGCCCACTTTCAGCTCCACAAGTGAAATACCAAAATGAATATAACCAACAGTAACAGGTGCTTTTACCAGTCCGGTCTCTTTCTGAGAAAACATCAATAGCAAGACCAACCACAGAGTACTGATATATGTTATAGATAATAAGAGAAAGAGGAGCTGGCTTTTTCTCTTGAGTTTTCCAGGAAGAAAACACTTAAGGTTACAACCATTAACGATACTCTACAAACTTAAAATAAATGATAAGTGAATGTGAAAAAAAGAAGTGCTTGATATGATTGCAGAAAAATGAAAAAATATTAAGCCCAGAGAAGTAAATGAAAAGTGCTCAATTGCCGATAGTTATAATTTTTCAGATTGAGGGCAGAAAAGCAATGCAAAGAACTGAAAATATAGTTTGATATCTTTGAATAAATAGTTTGCTTCTCCCAATGAGACAATATTGGGTGTGAAAATCCAGATATGCATACAAACGCTATGCTCATAGCGAAAGGACAAAATGAAGTGAGAATATAAGATCATGATATATGAATCATACAAATTTTGCTCATATTAATAAGACAAGTGAGAAAATGAAATTATAAGACCTTTCCCCTTGTGTTGTCTGCATCTATCAAGGTAATTCTGCAATGGAAAAATATGCCGTCCACGAAGAAGTAATTGTTGATCAAAACTCAGATTGATGCCATGCCTGAAATTTCATTTAGATTGGGCAACAAAAATGTTATAGAACTTAACTAAAATTGCAACAAAAACCCATAAAAGAGGAGAACAGAAATAAAAAATACATACTTATCTTTGTAATATTCCTTGTAAGTTTTACAATCTCCATTCTTCAACCTCAAAAGTGACCGTCCATCCAAATGATTGAATATGCCTTTTATGCAATATACTTCTCCATTATGTGGAGTGTAGACTAAGGAGTTCTCAAGCATGCATTTGCATACCTGACCATTTTTCGTCCATATAATATGTGCAGAGTCCTTCAGAGGACATTTCACATGATCTTCCCATGCATTAGCATATGAGAACAGTACAGACACAATGGAACTCCAGTCAATGACAGGTTTCTGGCATGAGGCCATGGATGGAAGCAGGAAATAATCAATCTCGGGGTCTTTCCTCAGCCGCAAACCATTCAAAATCTCTTCTAGTTCATTTACATTATGATCCACAAGAACTTTGGAAAGAGCGATCAAAAACTTCCTACATATAAGGACCTGGCAATATAAACCAACAGTAAAAATAATAAATAAATAAAAATAAAAATAAAAAATCAAGGAGACAGAAACAAGAGTAATGCAGTATAGGAAGCTTAGAATTTTATCTAAGAATTTTAATTATTATAGAATTAGAAAATTTAAAGAGTTTTTATTGCTTAGGAATTTTATTATTATTAGGTCTATTATTTCCTATCTTAACTTATTTAGTATTCCTAATTAGAGTTTATTAGGGTTTTTATGCCTAATTTGATTAGAGTTATAAGCTCTATAAATAGAGCTAATTTTCTGTTATTCAGTAGCTTTGACCATGATTATTATTTGAGATTAATAAAATCATTGAGAATTAGTTATCTTCTCCAATGATTGGTCCTTGATTTGTTTTTATTCCTTGTTGTTCTACATCAAAGAGTGAGTTACATTATTTTACAAATATTATACCCCTGACCAAAAAGAGGAAAACTTGCTTACCATCTCTGTAGTAAGATCAATCTCTCCAATATACTTTAATTTCACAGTCAATAGTCCTCTATCAACTTCTAACTCAAAATCCAGACTTAAGATATCTGATTCCAGCTCACTCCCCATGACAAGTATAATATTATGTACAGGAATGTCAGAATGAAAATTCTGGTTTAATTCAATTAAGTAGCAGTAGTACGTTCCTTTTGACTCCTTTGAACCTTGGCTGACCAGCTCAGGTGGGAAGTACATAGGCTGTTCATCATCATAGGGCATGTTCCCTGTACAATTAACAATCATAAAAGTATTAACATACAACAACTCCCAATATGATAACAATCAATCAAAAGAGAACTAAGAGAATACGGGAAAAATATGAAATCATTTTTGAAGTTGTAAGAGAGAAAATAATTGCTAAATATAACATTACCAACTTCTTGAGCAACAACTTCTTCCATAACAATATCAGGAACAAGATTATCAGTTAAAGCACCAATCTTGTGAAGTTCCTTGCATGCTTCAAGGCAAGCCTTCTGCTTTAAAGTTTTAATGTTTCCTTGTACACAAATATTCTGTATATCACAACTCTTTGGCAGATGCAATGTGCAAACCTCCCTCTCCTTGTCAATAACACACCTTGGGGCAGGTTTAAAATACCTATAGAAAACATAATCGCATTTGTAAGTCAGTAGGTTAAACAAATATATAAGACAGATAATACTATAATTAATTGTTAATGAAGAGCATAGCAACATTTACAGTAAAAAGCATTAATGACTAACCCATCAGAAGGGAGACGTGAGCAATAGAAATATATCAAACGGACGCTAGAGGTCAGAGTCACAACTGCTCCAGTGCTTTCAACACAATAAAACTCATCATCATGTAATTCAATCTTAAGAGGTGAACAAGGAACAGAAGCAAGGCGTATGGACTCCTTTCTCATTATATCTCCGCTAGAAAGATAGTTCTGTAGTCGAGAACATGTAGAAAGATCCCCACTACAAATTTAACAGAAAAGATCAAAGGATTGTGTGTGTGTGTGTATAATGTATTTAACAAGAAAATGAAGAATCTAGAACTTTATAATTTGCAGCTCTAGAATTAGAAAGTTGGCATTCCAATAGAAACTTACCTCTTCACCATTAACAAATAGTCCGAATTACGCATCCTAGCACGACCTCGGGACTGTATGAAACTGCTAACTGTAGCTGAAGGATCAAATCTAATTACCAAGTTGCAACTTGGTACATCTAAACCTTCCTCAAGAATTGAGGTTGCAATGATTATATTCACCTGTTACATCACAGGTAGCGTTGTCTTTTCCACTCAACAAACACAAGAAATGTAATAAATAGTTTATTGTGGATGTTAGAAGACACATGATATACCTTGCCCTTACGAAATTCTTCCACAATTTCATTCTGTGTTTTCCGTGTCTGGGTTTGCAACCCTAAGTTATTTCCTGCTATATATTCACTCTTCCAGCCATTATACCTTGGAAGCAGCTCACTGAGAAGATATTGAAGGACAATGGCTGTGATGACCCTTTCCACAAACACTATACATCTTATGTCCTTTAAATCACTGTGTTTAAATACATATATATCCATCAGCACAAAAAGATTTTTAATTGGAACAACAAAAATAAATCTAAATTGGAATTTCAATTATTTGCAACATTTTGGACCCCAGTGGCAACTATTTGCAATGAAGAATTTAAATACAAAATAATCATTATATCAGGTCAAATTTTCACATAAGCATAAAGTTTGAAAGACTTAAGACCAATTATATAAATAGAAAATGGCACACCTTCATATAAGCTTGTGACAAAAGAATAAGAATTAAACTCGAATTTTTGATATGTGATAAACAAAACATAGATGGCACTCCTTTAACATGCCTGATGCTTAAGGTGAACTAATTGACACCTTACTGTGAAAATTTAGCTGCATGAATTCAATGATTCATATAAATAAATCTCATTGACCTATTATTTTTCTTTTTTTAAATTCCTTGAGATTACTATGGAAGAGAGATTAAGGCTTAGTTGTTGTTGTTGTTGTCGTCCTATAGAAAAGGGATCTATAAAACTGACAACCTATCAGAATTCATCCCAACTTTGTTCTGCATAAATCAATTCTGATTTTCCATTTCTCTTTCATCTTTACTTCTTTGAAGTGGTTTATTAGGAAAAAAAGTGCATTAAATTTGAAATAATATGTAAGCCATTAAACTCAATAGTATTTGACACAATTTTGATACGGTATTAGAACATTTCTATGGATGACAAAGAACTGACAATGAAAAACTTTATCAATCTTCCAATAACCCTGTGCATAATATTAAGAGAGGTTGAAAAAGCATTAATTATATTTGACAAAGGTAATTGAGTGTGCATACACACCAACCTGTATTCAAGAAGTGAATCAATGAGGCAAAAGATTTTTGTAGTCAAAAGCCCAGCATCTACATCATATTTAGCATTATCACCAATAGACCATTTTGGACCTAGATGTTCAATAGCTGAACCAAGAAAAAGAAAATGTGCAAGAGAATAATCATTAATTTGACTATATAGATCTCCACTAATTCTGTCACCGAGTTAAAAAAGAAATACCGGTTCTAATGCAATTATCAAATTCCTGTGAGGCTACAAAACCGAACTCTTTAACAATATTGTCCCCGAACACATCCAATTTATCCCATGAAGGAAAGTTACTTCCATGGGATGATATGATCTGTGCAGCCTGTTGAAGAAATCTAAATTAAATTATGCCAGTTATCTTGATAACATTGCAATCATGACAACAGAGTATTGTATTCTAGAGACTAAAAATACCTTAAAAGCCAGCCAAACACCAAGTTCATCCAAACAATACATCAACGTAGAATGCATTTTTGATATGTTCTTGCTTGTAGATTCTACCACAGAATCAGTGAGATCCAATTGCTTCAATTTGCATTCATGCTGGAAAGTCATACACATTGTCAATATATTTGATGAATCAACCAAATTAATGATATATAATTAAATCCAAAAAACAAAGAGTGGCACACCTTTGCTTTCAAAATCTTCAATTTTTCTACTAAACTCACATATATAGCATAAGGGATGTCCTTGTGATTGTAAAATTTAAACTTTGGAGTTGAAAATGGTATAAACTCAGCGAGTACAGAATCACTAACACATGTATAGACCTTCAATACAAAAACAACAACAGAACAAATTATTTATTGATTAACCCAAAACAAATTATAAAACAAAAAGAAGGTCAACGTATTACGATATCATATGGAACATAATGATCAATACATGGAAATTTTTGGCCAAGTCCGCATATAGAACTGGTTTATCAAATTTTTCCCTATTGAAATTGAGCAAAATTATTGCAGCTCAAAAATACCATAAAAATAAAGGGAAATCCTGTTTCTATATCTTGGGTCCAATATATATGCCACAGGGTTAACCCCCAACTTTCCCTCCAAGCCCAACCAAATCATATTGTAAACAGATTTTCCAGGTTTACGGTGCTTCTTTCACTAACCTAGCTTACAACCATGATAGCAGAGACTTTAAAATTTTCATACAGTACCTTCAAATTTGAGAAAGCATCATCAAATTACTTGAGATGAGCCAGTTATGAAAGCTAACATACACTGTATGAATAAGATGACAAAAAGAAAAAGAAGTAACCAGGATATATGTTCTCATAATTTCAAGAGAAAGAAGGGAAATAGTATGTACAAATTAAATGCATATTAAAATATGATATGTTGCTATTTAAACCTATAGAAGTCAAACCAAGAAAACAAGAGAAAATAGAAAGACAGATATGGCAACAAAAGTGGAACAAAAGAACAAAGAAATACACTTGTAAAAGCTTGGTGTTTCTAATAATTGTGTATATGGCAAATGAACATCAGCTTATATAGTTTGGTCATTCGTACAATACATAGATGAACTGGGACAATGTATAGTATTATATACTAATTATTAATGTGAGAAAAGGATTAAGAAAAGGCAAAATTAACGAAGGTTGGCTTAAGAACCTATGAAAATATAGTTGTACCCAGAAAGGACACTGAATGGTCTTAAAGTACACACGTAATCATTCCGTTTGAATGGATTTAGAATACAGAGCTGAGTATCCAAATAATTATCTAGAAATTAAAACAGATATTCCTGCACCAAAATAAATTTAAAATAACGATAATAGAAAATTTTAAGGAGGGGCAGATCATTTCTATCTCACATTTTCAACATCTAGAAAACCTCCCCATTGTCTGTGATGCGAAAATATCATTAAAATGTTTTCCTCAATTGGATTACACCAAGGATCAGCCATAAGCCCTTACCTTTTTACATTAGTTTTAGATGAAATGACGAAACATATACAAGAGAGTATTCCTTGGTGCATGATGTTTGGGGATGATATTGTTCTGATAGATGAGACACGAGAAGGAGTCAATAGAAAGCTAGAACTTTGGAGAAGTACTCTAGAGTCAAAGGGTTTTAAGTTAAGTAGAACGAAGACAGAATACATGCATTGCAAGTTCAGTGAAGGCCAAACTGGTGATAGGGAAGGAGTTAGTTTAAATAGAGTGATACTGCCCCAAAGTAATCACTATAAATATCTAGGCTCAGTCCTTCAAGTAGATGGGGGATGTGAGGAGGATGTTAGTCATAGGATTAAAGCCGGATGGTTGAAGTGGAGACGTGCCACGGGAGTTTTATGTGATCGTAAGATTCCTAATAAATTGAAAGGAAAATTTTACCGCATGACCATACATAGGCTATGTTATATGGTAGTGAGTGTTGGGCACTGAAAGAGTCGTATGCATCTAAGATAAGAGTTGCAGAGATGAGAATATTAAGGTGAATGAGTGGCCATACTAGACTAGATAAAGTCCGTAATGAGAGTATTAGAGAAAAGGTAGGAGTGGTGCCAATTGAAGATAAGTTGAGAGAAGGGAGATTGAGGTGGTTTGGTCATGTGAAGCGTAGACATACGGAGGCTCCAGTTAGACAAGTAGAGCACATTAGGTTAGAGGATAGAAAGAAAAAAATGGGTAGACCTAAATTGACTTGGAGGAGAGTAGTACAACATGACCTAGAAGCATTACACATTTCTGAGGATTTAACTCAAAATTGTTCAGAGTGGAGAAAGCGAATCCATATAGCCGACCCCAAATTTTTGGAATAAAGGCTTAGTTGAGTTGAGTTGAGTTGAGTTTATCTAATGTATCAATTGAGCCTAACAAATGTAAACATGAAAAGGGATACAGAATACCAAAATTACTGAGAAAATGAGGTCATTGCATACATACTAACATTTACAAGTGGATGCCCAATAAGTTACATCTCTCATAGAAGAAATTGTTTTGATGACCGTGCTCAGGATTTTTTTTCCCCGAAAAGGATTGCAACACAAACTATTACAATTAATCTAGACCTTGAAATTTTCATCACCATAAAACTTATTAACTGCTCAAATTTTAACACAATTTATTTTTGTTAGAAAGAAAAATAGCGAGGGAAATATTATTTTGAGAAAAGGGAGAGAGAACACTGACTTCTCTTGAATAAAATATCTTATTGACAATGAATCCACTAGCATCAGTCCATATATAAATCATTAACCCAGAGAAATCAATAGAATTAAGGGAACATAAAAATCTTTGTGGGGCAAAACCTAACAGGAAGAAAGACAAAAAAACCTTTGAGTGCATCATATTCTCAAGGTCACAAATCTTTTGCCCATACGCCTGTTCTGAGTTTGCACCTAGATGATGAAGAAACAAAGGTCAAAATTAAAAACTAACACATATTGATAGGTGGCACAAAATGTAAACATCGTCAAATAATTATATGTAGCAAATGCATACCCTTCGATTTAATTGGAGAAGCTGTCATTCCAAATATCCTTGGAAGATTAAAATTACCACAGCTTAACTGGCGGTGATAGAATTCCTGTAAATGTAGTCAATCAAATATAGCTGGATATTAGTTCCAGACACAATCAATAACAAAGTTGTTTATATCTGAGTTTTGATAAGATCTTAACAATATTTGATAAAAAATTATTATTCCAATGTACTTGGTTCATTAACCACAACAAATTCACAACCTTGTCATAACAGAAAAAGGAAAAGGGAAAAAAGTAAGCAGCTCCCTGATCAGCCAGGGAGAATAAAATGGGCTGTGTCCAGAGCATAACAAACAGATCAATGGTTGCGGAGTATACCTCCACCATATATCCAACATAAGTGCCTATAATTAGGTTAAAGTTTCCCAGTTTGATACCCTAAATGGTTTCTTGCATGTCAAATGCATATAAGGTAAACACACCATATACATGCACAACGGGCAAGAGCTGCCATGATCATCTGCTGCTACAAGTTTCCTTATGCAACAAATGCTTCACTTTATTCCAACTTGAGTTAAAAATGCAGAAGAATCATGCTAAAAAAAATCGTATTTTATATAATGTAATGGAGAGGCAATTGGAGCTCAAATCTCCACTGGAGTAGAGTTCTCAAAAACAGTAATGCATCTCTCCCTGGGAGAAAAGGGTGGAAAACATTTACCATCACAAAGAATTTATCAGCTAATCACAATGAAAATCATTGTGTTTGAAAACAGATCACAGAGAGAGAGAGAGAGAGAGAGAGAGAGAGAGAGAGAGAGAGAGTGCTCACTGTCAAAATACAAGCATAAGGGTGATTACCCCTTGCGTGATGGCATTCATCAAATATCAAAACCTTTATCAAGTCTAGCTTGAAAAAGGAATGCTTCAAACCATCGAGCAAAATTTGTGGTGTCATCACAAGCACCTGAAAATGTGTTAAATAAAAGATCATTGCTCCTAGCACATATAAACTCAAAGGCAACGTTACAAATTACACCAGTTGCTGTCAAGATGAGGAGCACCATCACGCAAGCATGAAACACTTCCCAAATAGAAATGGACACCTAGCAATCTTAGGTAATTCGAATTAAATTGGCATGAACAGCCATCACAATTTAAGTAGAGGTGTAACTAGATATATAAAAGTCGGACTAGAAGTTTAGAACTCTTAGTCTCTTACTACAGCCTATAGGGCTAGCATTGCTGAATGAATTATGAATATTTTTCCATGTTTTAAAAGCCCAAAGTACACATTTGAAATAACTGGAGCATAGTCACAAAGAAAGGATTGAAATATAATATCCATATAGAAGCAGTCAAAGAAATTAGTAACAAGATTATTACCATGTGATTTATGTATAGCCCAGTACCCACAACCAGCACTACTCATTCATAACAATCATCAGCAAACCAATCAATAACTTAAAAACCACACTATTTTGGCTACTCATATTTTTTTAAACCAGTTTTGACAGTCACAGCATATCATATGTCTGAACTGGATTTAAAATATACACAAACAGTAACCTGGTTGATAAAAATTTTGGAATGAATATGGGACTTTAAAACCAAGAAATTGAAGGAGATCCAATAAGACAAAATCAAAGATACAAAAAATATGGGGCATATCCAATGCAAATCATCACAAGAGAAAAGAGAAAAATCTAATCCAGGAGGGCACAGGTTCCTAAGTCAAATACTTGAATTGCTCCCCAAGTTATTTGGTTTAATATACATATAGAAAACACTACCTCATGTTTTTCTAAATGTTGCTTCCAAATAGCAGCATCCCAGCAGTCAACTCCCTTTTCTCCATAGAGCTGACCCACATTGAAGTCAGTGTGCATTTCCACAGCTTCGGCTTGCTACAGAAGAAGAAAATTTATTAAAACTGAAAATAAATTTCTTGTTTTAAAATTTAGCTCCAGTAATCATGTCTAAGTCCCAGACTTCTAACATTGAGGTAGAATTCGTACAGGAAACACGGTTCAGTTAAAAATAACAATAACTTGTTAGTTTTATATGTAATTATTGACATACAATTTTGTACAGGAGACTCTTCCTTTTTTTTCTTACTTTCATATTCCATTTGAATGTAAAATATTTGTACAACTTCACCTCCAGTTACCAAAATTACAGTAAATTATGTATAGTGCTTTGATATCTGAGAATTCTACAAATTTCAATAAATTGTTAAAAATAAACATTTTTTTTTCAAAACTAACTTGAGCATCAATATCTAACATTTTCAAAACCTCATATTAGAACTCTTTGAAATTTGAAAAATTCCACCTTCAACACTGGACCTGCCAAATCTAACATCTTAAAACCATCAGTCTAGAGGTATAAATTATTAAATTTGAATAGGAAGGACTTGAAATCATTAAAAGGTTCATCTTCAACTCCCACATCTACCCTTCTGAACAATTTTATTGTTAAGCATAAACGAGGTATTTTCAATAAACACATACAGTTTATGTGAAAAAAGAGACGAATGTGTGAAATTTAGCATACTTGTTGGACCAGAACAACATGGGGAACCAAGAAGACAGCGATGAAATGTGAAGGTTTGCGAATAAGATAGGCGTAACTGCGCAGAAGCATGATTGCAACCAAAGTCTTGCCAGAACCAGTCTCCAAGAACAGCACTGTGTTTTGCTTTAATGCCATCTCCAGTGCCTCTAGTTGATAGCTGCAAAAACCCCACATATTTAACACCTCAAAACAATATATAGGAGCCTGATCAATAAAAAGGCAGGAATTGAATGAATGTAGTAGTCAGAGGAGTGAAAAATATTTATGTCTTCGCATTCAACAATGAAGAATAAGGAAGAAAAACAATGAATTTACCTTCTAGCAGAGGGTAGAGGATCAGCACCAAGTTTCTGGGCATCATCGATGTCCATGTAGGCAGGTTCCATAACAGCTGAATGATCAATGAACTCGGCATTAATGAAAATTAAAACGAAGAACCAAAACGAAGTAAAAGAAAATCAATCTCTCTTTCTCTCCACCAAAAAAGAAAACAAAACCCATGATCAATGTAAAATTGAAAATTAAGAGCAGAAAAAAAAATCAATAATTGAATAACATAAACCCACCAAGTGATTCAAGAGGTGGGAAGATCAGAGAGCTTGAAAATCAAGATTGCAGTGATCAACGATCAGTAAGAGAACAATGTCCAATGTCCTTGTTTATGGTTGTGGTAAGTTCATATAATGAGAAAGAAAATGAGAAATGAAGCAAGGGATTGGAAATAACAGTGAAAAAGGTAGAGGGGGCGTTCAACTTAGCAAGGAAGTAGCTTGAACTTGCGGGGAGAGGAGTAAGACTGACAAAAAAAAAACAAGTAGAGTGACAGAAGGGTCTTTTTCCAATCTCCCTCTGTGAATGTGTTTAAAGAAAAATTATTAAAAAAAAAAAGAATGAAACCAAGCAGGAGTGGTAGGTTGAAGGTGTGTCAGCGTGTTCCTTCAGGTTTCCCAAATGGAATAATCATTTTATCTTCTTATTGAAATAAATAAATTTTATACATTAATTTGTAAATAAAATTTAATACTATAAATGTAATAATTATTTTAAATATTTACACTTAATCTCCATCTCATGCTCTTGCTTAATTATGCAATGAGGGGGGTGCTGAATTTATATTGATCGAGAAAATTCCACTCTCAATTTATGTGTTGCGAGCTTTTTATCATTATATTAACAGATTTAATAAAAATAATCAATTATGATATATACAAAAAATTAATTAAATAAAGTTTAAATTAATAATCATAAACTATTAATTAATAAACAAATGTAAATTAACTTACTCATAAAAAATGTGTGAGAGAGAAAGTAAGACAGAAGAAGAGATGGAGAGTAAAATTA
Organism: Hevea brasiliensis; assembly: GCF_030052815.1. Taxonomy (NCBI): domain Eukaryota; kingdom Viridiplantae; phylum Streptophyta; class Magnoliopsida; order Malpighiales; family Euphorbiaceae; genus Hevea; species Hevea brasiliensis. The sequence continues at coordinate 661,615 of NC_079499.1, read as the reverse complement.
TGATAATTTTATTTTTTTAAATAATTTTTTTAGATGAATATAAAATTATATATTTTTTAATAAATTAAAATTAAATAATTAAAATGATCCAATAATCCCCAAAATCCTTTGCCGTGTGGTTTGTGGATCAGACCTATAGTTTTCTTTGCACTAAGGTTTGGAATTAGAGGGATAAATTACTGTCTAGCCTTTTTCTTTTCAAAGAAGTTGTCAACTTTCTTTGTAAGCTGTAATGGAATCACATACTTTACTAGGGTTTGTTCGCACTGGCTTTATTCAAAAGCCCTAATACTAAATTTGTTTCAAATTTAAAGGTTAATTTATTTTATGATCAAAATTAAAATTAATGATTAAATATATGTAATTTATTAAAACAAATATATTATTTTTAATAAATTTATACAATTGTAATTAAAATATTATTTTTAAAAAATTAAAACCATAATATATACACTCACAATTGGGTCTCGATTTATTTAATGTGCTTCATAGTGCGAGATCACACTAATGCTAAAAGTATGTAATAGTAATTTAATATAAACAAAATAGTAATATTCTAAAATTATTCTCATTAAAAATTAATTTAATTTAAAAAAAATAAATTTAAAGCATAAATAACTATATAATTATAAATATATTTTATTTATTATTTATATCATATTTTTAAAGAATATATTATTTTAAAATTAATTATAAACAAAATAAATATATTTATAATATTATAAAACTATAATAATTAATAAAAATATTTTTGTAAATGAGCCTATAAACAAGCTTACTTACAAACCTATTTAATGAGTTAGCTCACGAGCCTGTTCAATGAGCCAACTTGTAAACCTGTTCAATGAGCCAGCTAGCGAACTTATAAACGAGCCAAGGTTGAACTTGAATTCGAGTCAAATACTGCTGAGTTCGAGTTCGGCTCATTTAGAAATCGAATCGAGCCGAGCTTGAGCTTTTATCGAGTCAAACCTTTAGTAACTCATGAGTGGCTTAATTCATTTACATCCTATTCACAAGGATTGTAACTGAGGGCATTTTAGGAATCTCACACTAATGTGGCAATAATTTGGCAACAATTTAGAGAAAATAGTTTATTTTAACTTTTGATTGAAAATATATAATTTTTAATTTATAAGTTAATTTAAAAATAAATATTTTTAATTATTTGATGAACTATTTAAAAGTAACTCTTAAATAATTTAATTATTTGATTAAAAAGTATTTAAAAGTAATTTAATTTATCAATATGATAAAAAATATATGTAATTAAGTATTGTGATTATTAAAATAATAATAATATTAATATTTTTAAAAGTTATTAAGAAAATATAACTTTTTACTTATTTAGATGGTAATTTTAAAATAAATAAATAAGTAATAAGTTATGATGTTTTATTTATGATGTTTTATTTTTTTTTTAATAAATTTTTATTTACAAGTTAAACCAAATAATTTATTTATAACTTTTAATTTATAATTAGATTTGGCTTACTTATAGGTCAAACCAAATAATCTCTTTACCGATGATAAATCATCAAGGATAATGAAAATTTGTACATAAAATTTCACAACACATTTTATAATGTGAGTATTTTATTTATAATTTAATTAATTTTAAATAATTTTGTATTTATAAGATAAATTAAATATTAATTTATTTATAATTTTTTATTTATAAATAAATTTAATTGACTTACAAATTAAAATAAATAAATTATAGTTTAGAAAATCAAAATCAGAAATTTATTATATCTCATTAAAAAAAACCACTTTATATAAATTTGTTAAGATTCCATAAAAGTTATTATATCTCGTGAGAAAACCACTTCCACAAGAATGGCAACGGAGGAGGGGTTGTTCACGAGAATAACTTATTTTAAATAATTTTTTTTATTTATAAATTAGATTAAATATTATTTTTTTAATTTTTTATTTATAAATAATTTTTATTAACTTATAAATAAAATTAATTAACTCTATTTAATTCTTATTATAAATGTTTTCCAAGAAGAACGGCGTTGGTGTTAACTTTTGAGCGGACATATTATATGGTATTGCGAATGTGTTCCCACATATTATAAGTTAATTTAAAAATATATAAATAATTATTTAATAAAACTATTTAAAAGATATTTTTAAATGATTTAAATATTTAATTAAGATGTATTTAAAAATAACTTAATTTATTAAAATAGCTAAAAATATGTGTAATTATGCGTAAAAAAATATATTAAATAGGATGAAAATCCTTTTGCCACAAAAAAATTCATTTTTTTATTTGTTTTCAAAAAATTATTCCTTATTTTGATACTCTTTCTCATATATATACGTTATTAATATTTTTAGAAAAGATGTATATATACAAAAAAAAAAAAAAAACTAATCGGACGCTGTAAGCAAAACCTAATCCCAAACGACGCGTCGATGTCTCCCAAGGTCATCTTCAAGAAGAGAGAGAACTTTAAAGAGGAAAGCAGAAGAACTCTCCACGCTGTGCGGTGTTCCACTTTGCTTAGTCTGTTTTGAGCCGGATGGGAAGATCGATGCATGGCCTGAAGAGAAGAAGAAGGTTGATGATATTCTCATGAAATATATACGTAAAGAAACATAAACCTGCAGCTAGGGTTAACGTTTATGGATGCAAAGAACAAGAATCAGGATTTGGTGGTCAAGAACGATAACTGTGAAGAAAAGAAGAAGAAGCAGAAGGCAGTGACGAAAGTGTTTGAAACATGGAACACAAGGCTTGATTACTTACCTGAGGAATCTTTAATGGATACTTAGAAGTTGTTGGAGCAGAAGGCAGAGATTTTGGAGGAAAGAATAAAGCAGATTGACAGTGGTAATGTTATGGAAGCTTTGCCAATTTCATCATTGCAGTCATAGCATCCATTGGAGTTTTTATGACTTTAGATATGTTTACAAGAACAACAGATTAATATTCGACTTCTGAATTTTTTTGTATCCAACCGAAATTATGAATTTTAAATCTTCTTTGAATTGAATCTATGTGGTCTGATTTAAAACCTTTCAAGCTACCACTCGAAATCGCTGGTTCTGTACCGAAACTATACCTTGGCCACTTTCTATTTGGGCCTTTGAAATTTAGGTCCTTTTGAGATGAGACAGAATCCATAATCATCTGGGCCAAGTGTAGTGGCCCAAACCAATAAAATAAAGTAGGGGCATTTACGGAAATATATCAATATGGAAATTAGGGTTTTAACCCACACATATATATATTCGCTTTAAATACGAAAGCAGCTCTAACGGACGACGCTGCTTCGCTGCTTCACGAACTGATTTCCTTTTGACGACAAGAAGGAAGAAAATGGTAATGTCTGTTGATCTGTCTGCCCCATTTCACCTCTATTTAATGTGATTGCGCTGCGAAAATAATTGGGATAAGCAGAAAAATTCTATAATATTTTCCTAGTTTAGGTCTTTGGAGTAGATAAAGCTGCACTGGCAGGAGCCTTATGCTAATTTTTCTCTTTGTTGGATGCTAAACAGTGATGAACATGTCATTTAATGGTCTTTCATTACCTTGTTTCAACTTTATTGGCTGTTCTTTTGTATGTATTGGTGGGTTTATCTTTTTTATTTTCGTTGGTCCTATTTGTTCGTGAAAATGTATTATGCCTTTCAGTTGCTATCATTAGTAGTGCTATCTCTTGTGGGCTTTCTTAGTTAAGCTAGATTTTTTTTTTTTTTATATAGTTTTCTTAAGAGCAATTGGTGAATGAAATCATGTTTAAACATAATTGTAACACAGTATGAATAACGTATATCCATCAAGAGTTTTCACCTCACTTTAACTTGAGAAGTGATAGATATGTGAAAATTTTATCAACGTTTATGGAATTGGGAATTTTTAGATGGCATTTGAAGTTAATTTGGAAATTTGACATTTTGGATGAGAAGAAGACAGCTTGATACGTAGTTTGACGTTTCCTCAATGCTAGTAGTTGACATGCAATCAAGGCAACGTTGTTGTGAGTGGGTTTAGAAGTAATGATTCAAACAATGAGCTTCAGGAAATGGTTTGATTCAGCTAATTTAGCTTTCTTGTTGGAGAGCTACATTTCAGTTCGCTTCAGTATTTGGAATCTGTTCATCTAAACAAGATGTTATTTCTATAATCATAGTTAGAAAGCTTCAACAACTGCAAGATAGGGCCCAAATGCAGTGCCTTAAGTAAGCCAAATGTTAGATGGGTTTTTCTTGAGGAAATTGGATACCCTTCCAGCAGAGCCTACATTTTTTTTTTATTTGCAGCATGGCTTGGCTATGTAATATCTGATGACATTTCTGTGTGGTTGCTACTTGCTAAACAAATGCTTTGCTTTTTCACCGTCTCCTGATAGTTTCTTTTTGTACATATGCTATTTCTTTTTTCCAATGTCTTATCAAACTTTTGTAGCACCCAATAATCGGCATTTTCTAATTCCTTCTGATTATGCTTTGCTTTCTCCTCAACAGCCGAAACAGATCCATGAAATCAAGGATTTCCTTCTCACAGCAAGAAGGAAGGATGCCCGTTCTGTCAAGATCAAGCGAAGCAAAGATGTGGTGAAGTTCAAGGTTCGCTGCTCCAAGTACCTTTACACACTTTGCGTGTTTGACTCTGAGAAGGCTGACAAGTTGAAGCAGTCTCTTCCCCCTGGTACCGTCTTTTTTCCCTTTTATTTTATTTTTGTGATTCAATAGCTAGATGTATAATGTTCTATGATCATGATATTTATTTTGTTATGATCTAGTTTCTTCAGCTCAAATAGCTTCTTTTACATGTATGAATTTAATCCACATGCTCAAAATGTGCTAGATTTGCTTGTAGTTTATTTTCTTTTTGTTCAAAGCAATAGATTGTTGGCTTAGAACTTCACTATTCTTTAGCTTCTGTCTTTCTCTCGCTCTGAGGTCCCTGGACAGTGGGGAGGGTTGATTTTGTGGTCTTCCAAAATTGCTTGAGGTCGTGTCTAATTATCTGTTCATGTGTTTTGTTTGTAGGTTTGAGTGTCCAAGAACTGTGAAGAAACAGACTCACTTGAGTTTTGGCCTCATGAGAAGTGAAGGATCTAATATTTATACCTTTCTTGGTTTTTTCTTCTTTGAAAAATGTTTTCTTGATTTTGGTGGTCAGATATTTTGATGCCTGTCATGAGAATGTAGACTTGAGTTGTTGGAGAGCTTAATAGGAATTCCTTAATGCTTTGAACTTGATTTATTGCTATTATGATCTTTGTACTTTTTTCCCATTTATGAATGTCAACAAGGTATTTGCAAATTGGTGGTTGGTATTTCTCTCGTTTTGTCTTTGATTCCTTCTCCAAGGGAGAATGATTGCCAATTTTTTCCCCTACTTTCTAAGAAAAGAAAATTCATTTTTCAAAATTAAAAAGCAAATTAAGATTTTCAAATCTTTCTCGTATAGTTTGCATGACAATATACAAGTTTGATGGTGGGACACTTGATTTATTTGAGTGTTCAATAACCTAGTCGAAAGTAAATCAACAACACAAGAGAAGATGTTATTTAAGTGGTAGTGTGAACGTGTCGTGGACTATCATTGGGCTTGCTTTGGCTTGTGGTTGTCTCGCTAACGGAACCGTGTCAGGAAGGAATCATCACTTTTAAGGACGACCCAAAACATTTTTTTGAAAAGGCATCCATTAAAGGCCCATAGGTCAAACAGATACAATTTGGGCTAAGTCCTGAAAAAGAAGGGGACGTCGATATTGAACTATAATAAACTGCCCAAACAATACATACAAGCCAACCCAACCCAACCAAACTCACAATAGCAAATCAAATCCCAAATTCAGAACCCTAAACACAGTTGCCATCTTTGCGAGCAGCAAGCAGACCGAAGCTAGACCACACAAGAAAGTCATGCGAGAAGCTCCGAAGGATGTCTATCCACTCACAGCATATTGACAGAACAACCTGAGCCTACCAAATCTACAATAGGGACAAGAAAACACTATGCATTGAGAAGAGGAGCCGCAATAGAGCTCTGGCAAAATGCCAACAGGATGGCCCTTCCTGCCGTGGTGTAGAAGGAGATCCTGGAGATGCAGGACGGAGATCGAAAGAATAAGGACCCGCAATAGAGCTCTAGCAAACTATGTCAACAGGATGGCCTTCTCAGCTGTGGTGTAACAAAGATTCCTCCTTGGATCCATACGCTATTACCTCTTCATCGAGCTCGGCAAAATTAGGTCTTCAATATGCCCTCTCTCTAAAATTCAAACCTGAAAGCATGCAGAGAACAACCACACACCAACAAAAATCCCATTTACAATATCTCCAAGGTAGGTGAGGGATTGGCAACAAGGAAATTTCACTGGGCAAACCCTATTCCGACGATCCAAAACTTGAGACAGTTAAGTGCTGCAATGACAGGAGAAGTGGCCATTAGCTCTCAGTGTTTTAGGTTTGGCCTTGTAAAAAAAGAATGGAAGAGTGCGTTGGATAGACAAGTGCAGAAATTTTAAGATAAAGTAAGTTTTGATAGATTGGATGAGATACATAAGAAAATAATCCTGGATGTAGCATTTTTTCCAATGAAAAGAAAAAAATTATGTAAAGAAAGCACTGGAAATTCGCTGATTCTATGGCCAGTTGTTGCATTTCTTCTCTTAGATTGCATTCAGAATCAATAATTTCGGAGTGTATCAATTTGATATATTTAGATTTTAAAATAGTTTGAATAGAATTCAATCTTGATTGATACGAAAGTGCATACTTTCCTGCTGAATTAATTCTATAGTATGACAACACCTTGATACTGCTGAAAATCATGATTATAAAATGAATGTGAGTTGCAGCAAAAGTATTTCCAAGAATAATTAATTAAATTATATGTTTAATATCATTGGTAGGTGCCCTGAGGCTGAAGCTAAGCCCTGTTAGGTCCCTGAACTGACTGATTTAATTTGAAATTGAAATGGATTTGTATAAACTTTGATTGAAATCAACTCAGATTAGACTTGGTCAGTCTGACCTGACTTTGACTCAAATTTGGGTTAAAAAAAAAAAAGAGTTATGCAACAGTTAAATTTAATTAAAATTAAAGAAAGTTGTACCACCAATTTTAATATCTTTAAAACAGAATCAATTCAAAGCAAGGCCTAGCTTCAGCTAGTCCTAGAAGAATATCTGATGCGTACAGAAATTTGAAGACCTTTCAACAGGTTATTACACGCTTTCAAAGTTGTCCGCTCAGAATGCCACCATTTTTTTTTCCCTTTCTCACCAATCCAAACAATTCTATAATATACAATCGCAACTTGCAATAAAAACTCATAACTATATATATATAAGAAATTAAGTTTCTTCATTAAAAATGTTTGGATTTTGATTCTAAATTACACCGTTATATTGAATAATTTTCCTCTAGTCCAAAAGAGATAAATCTCATGTATATAAATCTCATGCATTGCACACCTTCATTACAATCACATTAATACGCTCCTTCTGCTTCATTTCCTTAAATTTCTTTCACTTAACTTGTAATACAGTAATTGAGTGCCTGTATTAAGAGTTTAAATTCTGATAGCGGCTGTATGCTCTTCTCCTGATTGTTCATGGCTTCCGCTGCTTCTTCTTTCTGCAAATATGATGTCTTCCTCAGCTTCAGAGGGGAAGATACTCGAAAAAATTTTACTAGCCATCTTTTTGCTGGTTTACGTCAGAAAAGAATTATCACCTTCAAGGATGATCAAGAACTTAAGAGAGGGAAAACCATTTCTCAAGAACTACTTAGAGCAATTCAAGATTCTAAAATTTCTATTGTCGTTTTTTCAACAAGCTATGCTTCTTCCTCTTGGTGCTTGGATGAGCTTGTACAGATTTTCAAATGCATGAAAAACCAGGGTCAAACTGTTTTGCCTGTTTTCTACCATGTGAATCCAACGGACGTCCGAAAACAGACAGGTTCATATGGAATATCATTTGCTCACCATGAACACTGTTTCAACAACTTGCAGAAGGTGCAACAATGGAGAATTGCTATGACTGAATTGGCTAATCTCTCCGGTTGGGATTTACAGGACAGGTATTTCCTGCATCATTTAATTTTTCCTTTTTATTTCGACAATCGTTTGATCTACGGATGAAAGCCTGGTTTTTGCGATTGTTGAGCTTTGTGGCTAAGAAAATGGCTCGGGTTTATCCTTTCTGATACTGTTGCTTTTTACCCTGTATTTTATCATATCTAATAACCCTTTATGAGAAACATCAATTGCTTCTGTTGTGTGAACTTTTCTTTCTAGGGAACGGTCTCAAGATATGGCTCTCATTCAATCTCTATATATCATGCATCTTGTTGTGTGAGCATTAATTCCAGCAACTGTTACTTTACAGGCATGAGTCAGAGCTTATTGAAGATATAGTTAAGGATGTGCTAGGCAAATTGAGAAGGATTAGTAACAAGTGCAGCTAAGAATTTAGATGGGATGAGTTCACTTTTGACGGATATGAGTATGTATTTAGACATGAAGCAAACTGATGATGTTCATTTTATAGGGATTTGTGGCATGGGTGGTATTGGAAAAACAACAATTGCTAGGGTTGTCTATGAGGAACTATCTTCTCAATTTGAAGGTAGCAGTTTCCTTGCAAATGTTAGGGAAGTTCATGAAAAGCATGATTTAGTTCCTTTACAAATACAACTTCTTAGTGAAATTCTAAATAGAAACATAACTATTTGGGATGCTAATAGTGGAACCAATGAGATCAGAAATAGGTTGCATCTGAAAAAAGTCCTTAAAGTTCTTGATGATGTCGATCAATTGGAGCAGTTAAGATTACCAGCTGGTATGCATGATTGGTTTGGGAAGGGAAGTAGGATAATCATAACAAGTAGAGATGAACATTTGTTGATATGTCATGGAATAGATAAAATATATAGGGCTGAGGAGGGATTAAGTGATGATGAAGCCCTTCATCTCTTTTGTTTGAAAGCCTTTAAAAGTGGTTATCTTGCAGATGATTATGTGGAGCTATGCAATCACTTTGTAAATTATTGTACTGGCCTTCCATTAGCTCTGGATGTTCTTGGTTCCTTTTTGGTTGGTAAATCTGTAAATGAGTGGAGAAGTGCATTGGGTAGTGTTATGGAAAGTCAATCACTATATTATTTCTCTGTATATTCTGTATTCTGTATTTCTTATTTAGGATTTCTTATTTAGGATTTCTTCCTAATTAGTAGAACACAATTATAGGAATCAATTGTATATATATACCCATATATAGATTAATTGAAATCAACGAGAATCATCTCTTTCTACATGGTATCAGAGCAGGTCATCAATCAATCTAAGGTGACTATTTGTTCTCACTACCCAGCTCAGGAGAGACCTTGGCCGCCGATCGGCCGTTTCAACCCCGATCAACATCGCCGGCGTCGTTTCAACCCCCTCATTCCACCACTGTGTGCTGTTGCCTGATCCAGTACACCATTAAAGGACTTCTGAGGTTTGGCTCTCAGATCCGGTATTTGCTTGATTTGTGATTTTGGATTATTTTGCTGCTATAAGCACTTTGGATTAGCGTTTCGATTAGTTTTCTTTGTCTCAACAAATGGCAGACAATAAGAATGTTATTTCTGATGTGATTCCGATGATGACTAAGATCACGGAACACAAACTTAATGGTTCGAATTACCTGGAGTGGAGTAAGACTGTTAGGGTCTATTTGCGTAGCATTGATAAGGATGATCACCTTACTAAAGATCCACCCATTGATGATACACGACAAACTTGGCTAAGGGAGGATGCTCGGTTGTTTTTGCAGCTTCGGAACTCGATTCATAGTGAGGTAATTAGTTTAATTAATCACTGTGAATTTGTTAAGGAATTGATGGATTACTTAGATTTTCTGTATTTTGGTAAAGGGAATATCTCCCGTATTTATGATGTTTGTAAGGCATTCTACCGTGCTGAGAAAGAGGATAAGTCTCTCACAGCTTATTTTATGGATTTTAAACGGGTATATGAGGAACTTAATGTATTGTTGCCTTGAAAGAAGTTCCAAATCAAGAGATTTTGGGTAAGCTTTATATAAGTTTCAATGGATTAGAGGACATTGAGTAGAAAATATTCCGAGATATTGCTTGTTTTTTCAATGGAGAGGATAAAGATCTTGTGATGAAAGTATTGGGAAGTTGTGGTTTCTATCCGGATATTGGGATAAATGTTCTCATCAATAAATCTCTAATAACCATTTCAAAAGAGAGAATATGGATGCATGATTTACTTCAAGAAATAGGTCGAGAAATTGTTCACCAAGAATCACCTAAAGAACCAGGAAAAAGAAGTAGATTGCTACCTTTCAGAGTTTCATCCATTTTAATTTTCTATATGTTTAAATTTTCACAGCCACTAAAGATGTTGAAGGTCATTGATCTTAGTTACTCTGTTAATTTAATTAAGACCATAGACTTCAGGATGCCCCCAACCTTGGAAAGTTGAATCTTGAAGGTTGCACAAGACTGTTAGACGTTCACCAATCCATTGGAGATCTGGAAAGGCTTGTTTTATTGAACTTGAAGGACTGCAAAAGCCTGGCAAGGCTTCCCAATAGCATATGTGATTTGAAGTCCCTTAAGTTTCTCAATTTGCATGGATGCTCAAAACTTGAGAAATTGCCAGAAGGGTGGGGTGATATGACAAGCTTGGAGAAGCTTTATGCAGGTGGAATTGGTACAAGACAACTTGCATTAAATAAATTTTGGGGTTTGTTTCTCCATTCAAGGTTTTTGCCATGGAAGACTCCAAATTCAAATTCAAATCCAAATCCAATGGTTATGATGTTGCCTTCTTTATTAGTCTTACGATCATTGAGGTCATTAGATTTAAGTTACTACAGTCTGGTAGAGGGAGCACTTCCTAGTGATATGAGCTGCTTCCCATCATTGAGAACACTCAATCTAAGCGGAAATGATTTTGTTAGCATCCCTTCAAGCATTAACCAACTTTCTAAACGAAGATTTTCGATTTGCTAATTGCAAGAGGCTTCAGTCATTTCCAAATCTTCCATCAAGCATTTTATATCTCAGTATGGATGGTTGCACTGCCTTGGAAAGTTTGCTACCTAGAAGCATCAGCAAACAATTTGAACTTGAAAATCTTTGCACTGCCGTTGATTGCAAGAGGCTTCAGTTATTGCCGGGTCTTTCATCAAGCATTTTATATCCGAGTGTGGATGGGTCAACTCCAAAAGAAACCATTCCAAATCCATTCGGAACAGACATTACAAGACCTTCATCCTTGACTTTGGTAAATTGCGTAAAACTGTTTGAGGTTCAAAGCAAAAACATTACAAAATTTGCAAGGCTGATAAGTTATCTGCATTACTTGCTAAGGCACAGCTCTCAGGTCTATCTCTATCTCTTTCCCACTGTCTCTTTCCACACACCTCCACCATAAACATTTCTGTTTTCTGCATATAGACTTAGGTAGTTACATGATAAATACTTGTTTTGATGCAGGGACTATTTAGTCCAAGTTCTCACGTATCCATGTGTTTAGCTGGAAGTGAAATTCGTGGTTGGTTCAACTCTCAGTCCCCAGGATCTTCGTTAGAATTGCATTTGCCTCCATATTGGTGGGCTACCAAGTGGATGGGATTTGCTTTTTGTATGGAGTTTGGATTCCATATGCCTTTTTCAGATTCTTCTCCTATTTCCTGTGATTTGCACGCATGCATTTCTTCTGATCAAGATTTGTTTCTGGGTAGCTCTACTATACAAATCTCTAAGGATATGAGTGTTACATCAGATCAACTTTTGTTCAATTACATGCCTCGTAGCTCTTTAATACGTCTAGATTTGTGGAAAGCATGTAATCAGCTTAAGGTTACATTTTTCTCTAACCAGTTGAGAGTCAAGTATCGTGGGTTCCGTGCAATATACAGTCGAGATCTTGATGAGTTAATTTCATGCAGAAATTCCTTTCAGAATTTGGGTTTCCCCTGTACTGATAATTTTGATAATAGCAAGAGAAGCCGTGAAGACTATTGTTGTGGCAGTGGAGAGGAAGCTAATGAAAATGGCAACCTGACTAATGGATTGCCTTCCAAGAGACTGAGAATGCCTGTGGATCCTGACTCCTGAGTCCTGAGCTGAAACTCATGGCCAAAGGGCCTTCAAGCATAAGAAGTGAAATTTTATGATTGCTTTTCATATTTCTTTCTTTTTGTCTGGGAAATGTTGTCATGATTTCAGGAATCGTTATGTTTAATGTTTCAATGCATGAACTTTTGTTAGTGCATTTAAGAAATTCAAAGTTAGAAATTATTATCTGAAGGAGAATCTGAAACAGAGAGCCATGCCTATTTCTCCTTGAGGAAAACTTAAAATTGGCAGAATTGCTGCTGCGAGACAACATCCATATGCCAAACCATATATACGGTATCTTCTCCAAATCTGATGGGTTTTATTTATGCTTTTTTGTCAGCTTAGCATGGATAATTTGAATATGAAAATAGATTTTGGATAATTAAATAAATTTATTATTTTTTTTTTACTTCAAAATCTTAATATCAATGGATACACATGGTTGTAGATGATTATGACCTACCAGTCGTGGTGGAATATGTACATGGATAAGTGCAATAAATTCAATGCACAGACAAATACGTGGCAGCCGCTTTTCCATAAATAAAACCAAACTGTCATATTCTAATTATTACTCTATTAGCCCATTAACTTTCCGTAATTTATTTTCATGCCCTTATCTCTTATTTTGCTTACTAACCACCCCTTATCTATAATTCTAATTTTTTTAGAAAATAAAAAGCAACAAATTATTCTATAGCTCTATCTAAAGACACCACACTCTCATATGCTAAAATATTTAAATTAAAATAAATAACATATTCAATTATTATAAATAGACACTTATTTGTATGAAAATGACAATTTGCGGTTTATTAATATATATTTGCACTCATTTAACATAATTTTCATATAAATTGTTATGAAAATTATGTAAATAAAATGCATTAAATGAAATTTAATGGATATATATTTATACTCATTAAAAATTATAAAAATAATAAAAAAATTTAAGTCGTAGCAATGAATTACTAACGAGAAGATTAATGAATTTAATAATATTAAAACTGTTTTTAAAATTATAAAATTTTCGAATTTGAGTATTAATAGAAGATAAATGAACTAAAAAATTATTAAAAAGGAAATGAAAATAAGTCAAAATTCCAAGGGCTAAAGTGAAAATTTTAATCCACATTCATTCCTCACATGATTACAAGTATCCAACCAACGCCAAGCAGTTCAAGTACTGCAATCTTCCATTTTCCCTTCTCTGATCCAGTGAGACCCGAATCCGTCTCATTATCGGGTCATGGTTGGAGACTTCTCTTTCTGCCCTTGCTTCGGAAGTCGGAGTGCGGTCGATACTGAACCTGACCGCGACCCCGTCCTACTAGTGTCTGGAATCGGAGGGTCCATCCTGCATTCGAAGACGAAGAGCAAGAAGTTCGGGTTCGAGACTCGGGTATGGGTCCGGATTCTCTTAGCTGATTATGAGTTCAAGAAGAGAATCTGGTCTCTCTATAATCCCAAAACAGGTCTCTCTCATTCGCTTCCCTCTATCAATGCATTTACACTTCGTGTGTGTGAACTTGTTACAGATAATTGTTAAGTTCTCTGCTTGATTCGGTTTTGTTATGTGGTTACATGTTTTTGGCATCTCTGATTTCTTTGCTCTGAAAGGGAGAGAGTAAGAAAGGAAATGAATTGTTTTTATTTGAAAATGAGTTGGGTTTATGTCTTTTGGTTGCTGGAAGCAAAGTACATAAAGAGACAACTGGTGAGAGAAAGAAGTTGGATAGTATGCACTGATGTTGCTACTGTAATATTTATAATCAGCAATATTTCGGGTTTTCTTTTTCATTCAAAAAAGTTTGAATCTTTTGTGATTTCCCAGATATATTTGAAGTAATGAATACAAGTAGCTGCTTAAATTGTCGTTTTGTAATGTTTTCTCAGTTAAAATGTCATTATCTAGTCATGATGCCGTTCTATTCAGTGTCTTGGGAGGGAGAATTTGGAGGCAGTCTTAGCATGAAGCGTGTTCTTGAGAATGGAATTTGCTCATATCTAATTTAAACGTCCTAGGTTGGTAGATATTATACTGTTTAACTATCCTCTGATTTAATTTTGAATCCTCCGGGACATGATCACAACCAGACTTGTCTGTTATATATATTCCTCTTAAATTTCTCCATTTTCTTGGCTCATGTTTCATAGCAATTTGGTCTCTGAAGTTTCTCCATTTTTTTCCCCAGGTTATACAGAGCTATTGGATGACGGCACTGAGCTTGTGGTCCCTGATGATGATTATGGGCTATATGCAATTGATATTTTAGATCCATCATTGGTAAGACCATATTGTTGGTTCTCATTTTCCTCAACTTAGCAATTCCTCAAATTGTTGTTTGTTACATACATCTTCTCTCTTCGTCAAACTTGATGTCTGTGTTTGGCCTGCGCACTTGAACACCTATTCCATTTTGGATTGTATGAATCTATGATTAGATTTTGAACCATATGATTGATCCACGTAAGACAAGCCTAGCGTTATTGACAATTAGAGAGTCAAGACTGGTCCTGCTAATTGTTCATTTATCAAGTAAAATGGAATCTTTCTTCTTCTTCTTCTTCTACTTCTTGCTTATCGTCACTGTAGATTGATGAGTCTAGATGATAATATGAAATTATAATTGCAGGACCAATTCCCATATGAATTTGAAGTAATTCACATGTTATTGTATACTATGTAGCTGCCTGATTAACAGGAATTCTCTTGTTGCCTCCTCATGCATATTCTCAATATGTTTTGCCTGTGTCAATAATAAGTAGCCCGTGGGTGAACTGGAATTTCAAATAAGGTATTTGTCCATGAAGTATAATATGGTCGATTCTGGGGAATCTATGTGATCATACATATAAATATTATTGAACTTACCCAATTACGAGACCGTCACTGTTGAACCTTTATAGAAATAACATAGTTGCTATTCTGTACAGCTGTAATGCTTGTTAATTCTTGAGATCTTGGAAATGGTTTTCTTTATACTGCCATTGGCATATCGAAACATGCTGATGCAGTTCTATTAATATTTACTTGATCATTATTTTTGGTTTCTATATTTGCCATTATCCTTTTTGTCACTCCATCTGCCAAACAGTATGTTCTTTTCCTGTTGTATGTTGCTGATCTTATTTTCCTTGATGTTCCAGTTTGTAAAATTTTTCCATTTGACAGAGGTGTATCAGTTCCATGATATGATTGATATGCTCATTAATTGTGGATATAAGAAGGGAAGCACATTGTTTGGATATGGCTATGATTTCCGGCAAAGCAATAGGTAAGCTATGTTCCACTTGTTTTGTTTCTTATATATAAGACGTTGTTTTGTTTGCCATATTTTGTCATGTGATTTTACCTTTACCCAGGATCACATAAATGTCATAATGCCTGACTACTATTGTCACATAATATCTGTACTTAATGCAATAACCTTCAGTTTTTTTTTTTTTGGCAGAATTGATAAATTAATGGAAGGGCTTAAAGCAAAGCTGGAAGCAGCTTATGAAGCTTCTGGACATAGAAAAGTTAATATAATTTCACATTCAATGGGTGGACTGCTGGTGTCATGTTTCATGTCACTTCATGCAGATGTAAGCATAAGTTTTTCTTGGTGACAGAAATGATATCAAATTTCATGGAATACCATGGAAAAAATTATAATCCCTTCATTTGCCACAAGGACATCATCAATGATTTTAACTTGTTTGTTGTCAGGTGGTGTCAAAGTTTGTTAAAAAATGGATCTGCATTGCATGCCCTTTCCAAGGTATTATGAATCACATCATTTTTTGTGACTAATAATTGTTCATTAAACAGAGATATTGGTTGCTTTAAAATATCTTTCCCATATTAAATTTTGTTTGGGAATTCCTACTTAGTTGTTCATAAGACCCTGTCCTTTTGTTAATCAAACATGCTGTAGTGGTTGCTTGTGGTCATTGGTGATATCAGATGATGCAATGTTATTCAAAAGAGGAAGGAGCTAACTTGCTTTGAAGTGCAACATGAAATAATTAGCTTGTATGGAAAAGGAAAAAAAGGTTAAAAAAAAAAAACTACAATAAAATAGATGCTCTTCGTCTTGGGTATGATGGGCTGCATGTGCACTTTTCTAGCTCCATCTGTATGTCCTACTCTAATTAAGTAATGACTATATAATTATTATCTTCTTTGGGTTGATTCTTCATTAATAAATAATTTTACCATTAAAATTGAGGATGGAAATGAACTGCAAGGTTTAGGATAGGATCACATTGAACTTATATACCTTAATGACATATGTTTGTAGAACAATTAAACTAGACTAATCATGAAATGGCCTCTTGTATTTGGGTAACTTCCAACGGCCTTTTCCTGTGACTTCAAATTGTGGAGACCTCTCAATTTTCATAAATTATAATCTGTTGTCTAGAAATTCAAAATTAGCTTGCCTATGAACCCTTTGATGTACAATATGGCTTGGTAAATCTATATAAATGGTTCCTGTATGTGGTGGTAATTTGTTAGCATTGAAACTACCTGACTAAATTGTAGGCAAGGTCAATAAGATTTATCCCAATAATTTAGTTACAGTTTTTTACTGTTACAAATTTGAAAATTTCCCTCCTTTTTCTTGGTCATATCTTATTAAATCAAACTTGAGTAGTGATTTTAGATGCTAACAGGTGCACCAGGATGCATCAATGATTCCCTGTTAACTGGGTTGCAGTTTGTTGAAGGTTTTGAGAGCTACTTTTTTGTATCTAGATGGACAATGCACCAGCTGGTAATTTCCTTTTTATGAATACTTGGGCTGGTGATATGTAATTTTGCAGTAAGATGATCTCATAATTTCATCAAATGCTCATATGTGTGTGTGACTGTGTGTGTGTGTGTGTGTGTGTGTGTGTGTGTGATGATACTATAGTGTGATGTTATTGGTTGAAAACTTCATACTTGTACATGCTTTTCCTTTTACATATAGTTGGTTGAGTGCCCATCAATCTATGAAATGTTGGCAAATCCAAATTTTAAGTGGGAAAGGCAACCACAAATTCAAGTTTGGAGGGAGCAATCAGATAATGGGGAAACTTTGGTCAAGTTGGAGTCCTATGGCCCACTTGAAAGTATCACTTTCTTTCAGGAAGCATTGAAGAATAATGAGGTAACACACCTTCAATCTTAAGTCCAATGAAATTTCTCCCAAAATTCTTAGATCTGTGCATGGCATTACATTGGTTGTGTTTTAGAGGGTTTCCTTTAAATTATATAGTTAATGTCAACATTTCTGTATCTACTTCTAGTTGATGGATGGACGAGTTAAAGACTAAGCTACAGCTAAATGAAGGACGAGTTAAAGACTAAGCTACAGCTAAATGAACTTTCACTCAATTACTGCAAATGAGGAAAAGAAGGACAAAAAGCCATCGAAGTATTTGAGGACATGGAAATGTTCTTTTGATTGATATATTTATATCTTTATTGAACAGATGTTATAGTTGGTGATTGGCAGAACCAATGCTAAAACATAAGAGGCAAACTTTGTACAATGCAGGCAAGAAAAAAGAAACAAGGGGCACAGGGGATTAGTGAAGGGAGGCTTGTTCTTATGTAGGTAGTTTAACTACTACTTTTGTGAGACAGGCAAATTGCTGTATTGGAACTTGGAAGTGTTCTTGTGGTAAAATAATATTAACAGTGCAGCTACCACAGGAGATGCTGTTTGTGTTTCTCTAGTAGAATAATACTGGATTAGGAACGTGAGCTATTCATATATGCAGATAGACTGTACAGGAAATGTCTTGTGTTAATATAGTAACCAATGTAGCTAGCATGATGGCTAATAAGAACATTGCCTCGCTTTATAAGCTGTTGTAGTTGTTGTTCTTTCCCTTGTGATCATGCTTCATAATCTTCTTTTTCATGTCCCTGGTACACAAATAGTCTGTGATGATGCTCCTGTGATTATTGATTTATTCCTCAGTATTAGTGGTGCAAATGTACTTTGGTTAAAAAGGAAAGAACAGAAAAATAGGGAGAAGGATAACCACATGCAATCATCATCTGACTTCGTGTTTTCACAGATAACCATATGCAATTTTTCACATTCTGTCCACATATTTAATCTGTAATTTGCATTTCTTATTAAAATTCCACCTAGATTGATTATCTTTCCCTTCTGTTTCAGCTAACTTATAATGGAAATACAGTTTCTCTACCCTTCAACTTTTACATCCTCAAATGGGCTGCTGGTACTCGCCAGATTCTAAATGATGTGCAACTGCCAAAAGGGGTTTCCTTCTATAACATTTATGGGACATCATACGATACACCTTTTGATGTTCGGTATGTACACAATTGTTTTGTGGGCTGACCTAGTTAGAGGTTAATTAATTTGAATAATCTGGTCTGCATTGGCATTAGATACAGACATCTAAATGATTTCCTATTAAGAAGTATATACTTGTCTAAAGTGATCGTAATAATCTTATCAAATAAGTCATAAGAACCTTGGAGGCCACGGTTCATTTTGCCAAGTTCAGTGGAATGTGTTTATCTGGTTGGACTTGTACGCATGTATCACAAAAGTTTGTGATAACTAAAGAGCTGCTTAGTTTAACTCCTGAATTTGACGAAGGGCTTAGATATTTTTAAAATTTCTAAGAAAACTAAGGTTAAGCCATCGATGCATGTACAAATCCTTATTGAATGATTCATCTCTTTCAAAGGAAATGAGAAAACTACATGTAAATATGATTATGGAAGAATCTGAAATTTAGTTTATCAGCATGGGAATGGGATTACATTCATGTGATCTATAACTTTGTCATATTCTTCAACATTTGGATTAAATATACCATGAAATTTTCTCTATTGAAACTGATCTGATAAATGCAGATATGGTACAGAGACATCTCCAGTCAAAGATCTGTCTGAAGTCTGCCACACTATGGTGAGTATTTGCCTATGAGTACACAATGCTGCTAAAAGTCACCCTACATAAATTACTATTTTTAGCTTTGATTTGATTCTGACTGCCTAGATCTAGTGGCTTGTTATATCTGTTCCAGATATTATTATCATTCTTATAGTTTAAACTTCAGTTGATAATGTAATTTTCTCATGAGCCTAGAACTAGTAGCTTGTTATATCTGTTCCAGATATTGTTATCATTCTTGTAGTTCATACTTCAGTTGATAATTTAATTTTCTCATGATGTATCAGTTCATATCCCTGTTTTACCAGTTATCATACATCCAGGATCTGCAGTTTCGTAATGCTTGTTTAATTCATGACTAGCGTTTTTCTCAAAACATGTTGTTTGTCTCAGCCCCTGTATTCTTATGTGGATGGTGATGGAACAGTTCCTGCAGAATCAGCTAAGGTTTTTCCTCTAACTTTTCACTTCAATGTTATGCAAGGTCTGTGATGAAAGATGTGGCTCTTGATTGCGAAAAATTCAAATGCTTATTACTTAAATGATGGAGCATATTGCTCATTAGTATCCAGATGGTCAGACCAAAGATCGACATTTAAGATTATATGAGAGGGCAAAATCCTTTTGACTGTAAGACAATCATTCTAAAACTTGACAATCCTAAATACATCAGTGATCAACTGAACTCTGATAAAATAATAGTTTCTGCATTCTGCAACACAAGATGGCACCTAATCTTCCTAACAGCAATGGCAGCCTCCAGATTTCATCTTTGCCTACGGTCTAGCCGGGAAATCATCTAAAATAACTCAAAGTAGGTGAAAAAAAATTTTGTTTGAGGTGGATTATTGTACGCCAGATTGTTAATTTCTCGTGTCTATTTTAGAAATTAGTTCCCACTATTCCATTAAAATCTTGTTTATTCATATGCATGTATTGAAATTAGTTACTGCTAAACCCTCAGTCTTTTCTCCTAATTTAACATCATCTCATATGAGAATTGAAATTTGTGATTCATATTTTTTGTTTAAGTATCAAATTAGCTTTGTTCTGCATAATGCAAGCATTTTTCCCAGATTGTAGGTTTTTCCTGCACTTGGGTTAAATTCTAAATGATCTTTCTATTGCACAGGCGGATGGATTTGAAGCAGTTGAGAGAGTAGGAGTTATAGCTACTCACCGTGGACTGCTACGAGACAACACAGTATTTCAACTCATGCAGAAATGGTTGGGAGTTGAGCAGAAGCTCACTAAGCATTCAAGGACATCCAGAGTAATGGATGCTTCTTTAATTTCACATGTTAAGGTATGAATATGTTGTTCTGCTTCAACATGTACATATTGTAGTAAAAGAAAAGGAGAAAAAGAGCTGGAATTCCAAATTCAAATACTGCAGAGTAGTGTAAATTTATATGACATTTGATTGCAAGATTCCTGGTGTTAAAGTTTGGCAAAAATTTGTTGTTTATAAAGTTAAAAGCACATCAAGATTAAAGAATCTGCGTCTAGTTGAGAAACTTACCTATAATTACACCGGCTATGATTCAGTGCAGATCCAAAACAGGACCTTTTTCTCTTTCAACTTGAATCGAGATTCAAACATGCATTATAAATTTGAAAAAAAAATTTTAACTATTCAAATCAAATTGAATCAAAATCAAGGAATCCTGTGTGGTCTGATCTCAAGTTCTCAGTTTCAAGAACCATAACCGCCTAGACCTGTGGCCGCCGGACCTCCAGAAGAATTAGAAGTTGTTTGCATTGGCAGAAAGTGTGTATACATGTGATTTTTGACATTACATTAGCAAGAAAATCTTTATGCAATTAGTTTGATGATCTCGTGTTTAGTAGAGAAATAGATTATAAATTGCATGCTGTATTTGGTCGGTGATTGTAAATTGTCATAATTAATGAATTGTAATGACTTGAATTTTAAAATACAAGTTTTAAAATTTTATATATGATATTAAAATATTAATTTAATAGTATTCACCTAATTTATAGTTACTAAATTGTCCAATTTTAATTGAAATTGTTAGTTTTATACATTAATATTAAATCAATTATCATAATATAGTTTAATTAAATTATTATTAATTTTATACAATAATAATAATTATTATTAACATTGTTATTATTATCAATTTAAATGTATTAAAGGAAGATTAGGGACCTATGTGAACAAACAAGAAAAGTTTAGGGATTTTAATAAAATTAAAAGTTAAAAAAAAGAGCAGAGTTAAAAAAAAAAATTTTGCAAACAGCTCCCCCCTCATGTCTCTCTCTCTCTTCCTCCCGTCTCTCTCCCTCTTTCTCTCTGTTCACTACGTCTCCGGCCGACCCAGTGGCCGGCGACAGTCGCCAAAGGTTCGGTGAGCTTATAGCAGTTTCCTAGCAGCGCCGGCAACCCTCATGGACAGCGATCGACGGCGAAGGGAGGCCTCAATGCGCCGCGTCCTTTTTAGGCGTGATTCCAACGATTTCTAGTGGCATTCCGGCCAGTGGAGGGTGGCGCTTGACTCCTGGGACCACGGGCTTCCCATCCCGACCAGCGGTGCTCCGTTCCATGGAGGTTTCCGGCGAGTTTCGAAGAGAGAGAAAGAGGAGAGAAAAAAAATTGTGCAGTGGCTTTCCGACCATTTCCCTGGCTATCCGACCATCGGATAAAAAATTCGAGACCACCGATGGACTCAGGACGGCGAAATCTTCAAGATAGGACCAGTCCGGCTCCGATCGAACATCGTTTGATAAATGTGATAATCGGATGATCCAGATCACTTGGTGAGATTTTCATACTTTTTTTATTTCCAAAAATTTAAAAATAAATTTATGATAATTATTAATACAATTTGGACTTAATTTAAGTGCAATCGGATCGAGGATGGCTCACCGGCGTTGGGACTGCATTTCAGTCAGATCCGGCTGCCTGACGGCCCATATCAAAACGTGGTTAATATTATAGTCAATCATAGCATTTTCAGACGTTCTGGACGCGTTCCAAGTGTCAGAATTGGCATAGGTAAACCCTAACTCCAAGTTGCTCATTTTCGGCTAATACTGATTTAGAATAAAAATTTATAAAATATTCATGGGTGATTATAAAATTATAATTCTTTTTGTAATAGTCTTATAACCCAATTAAGGACCACGGGATAAAATTTTTGAATTTGTAGAGCTCATTTGGGTAGTTTTTGCAAAAGGGTTAATTATAGGGACTAATATGTAAATTTTCAAGTTTATGACTATGATCTTATTTGGAGGGCTCAGGAGGGGTCATATGACGTTAATGAGATGTGATTGTGGAAATTGTAAATATAGAAGTGTCTTTTGAAACCTTTTGCAGGTTGGGTAGGTCCCAGGTACATGAGAAATTTTGCCGGATTTTCGGCATAAATTAGGTTGTTTGTTGTCTCTTTAGAGTTTTATGTTGATTTATTACTAATAAATTTATAATATAATTATTAGGTGATCGATGTCAGCTATTTTCCTGCATCTAGTAACCATAATAGTCATCGGTGTACTGTGAGTAAAATATTAATTTTAATTATAATTTCGATATTATTATATGTTCAAGCATACTCATGCATTACTTATAAATATGTATCTATGTAGTTAAACACTAGGCACGTTCTATATTACATTCATAATTGATGAAGTGTCATGGATGTTGTTTGTGATAATTTGGAGTAGTGTGTGTGCGTTGGCGTGCGTGTAGTATGGTATTGGATATGGACAGGACGGGTAGACACGGCTTGAGAGACACTCGCTGAGACCCTGCATTTGGTTTATTAAGCGAAAGTCTGGCTTGAGAGACATTCGCTGGTAGAGGTTGGATTAAGAGGGCTGTATAGGGGATCAACTCCCATATATGTATTGCTTGATATTGTTAGGTGTGTGAGTGCTCCAAATTGCCTTTTTACTGTTATGATGTGATGTGTATGAAAATTTTGATAGTATTGTATTTCACTTAGGATGCATTAGCTTTAGATAGCTATAGAAATTGTAGTTAAATTTAGTATTTTACTCTCTAAGTCGAACGCTCACTCCTGTTCACCATATTTTTCCAGGCTATAGGAGGAGACCTTTTTCAGAATAACCTGTTCCTTGTTTCGCAAGTTATAAAAAAATTACTTAAACTGTATTATTATTATTATTATCTAAATTTATAATTTAGAACTCCGCATGTACTAGTAGTAGCATTAATCTTGTCAGGGACTGCATGAATTTAAGTTTTTGTATTAACAAATGAAAAATTTTTATGAGTTTTAAATAGTTTGTAAATGATGTAACAGGGTTGAGCTGGGCTCCCCTAATTTTAGTTTCTGATAATTACTGGGTTAAGTTGGTCCGAAATAAAATTATAACAGTTTAATTTAAATTATTTTATATGCATATTGGGTCTAAATTGTGGGTCTGATCATGGGTTTGAAAACAATAAAGCTTATTACGGGCTTCGGGAGCTTTATGTCAGCACAGATCTTAATGCCGGTCCGGCCTATAGTTTGGATCGTGACATGAATACACCCCACTATTAGTTTAGTTTTATAAAGGGAACACAAACATGGATACGCACATTCATGCCATGCACATATGCAACCTATACAATACACTTATATTAAATAGGGTTAATTTAATTGATAAAAAATAAAAATTCACTTGTTTACTAAGTAAAAAGTTGGACTTCGCACTTGTATTAATTCGATATATATATATATATATATATATTAAGGTGTATGCACACACTCAATAAACATTGATCTATTACAAAATATGGACAAAATATGATTGCTCGATGCATCAGTGTATTTAAGAAATTTTCAACATTTATCAAAGCATTAAGGGAGATGGTACCCTAAGTCACACGCAACAATCCGCACCTACCTTGGCACACATGATGAAGAGAGAGGATCAACTTAGAACATGGGGTACCAATTAATATATATATATATATATATATACACACACTCTTAAATCCAAGAAATAGATTTCATCATTTATTTAATAGGTTCTTCAAAGCAATAAGAGAGATATATAGCAAGGTCCAAGTCAAAAAGGTTTGAATCCCAAACAGTTTCTAACCCTACTTAGGGTTTTGGGCTAAAAAAAAAAAAAGGAAAAGTAAGAGCGACACCGAGAAAGAGACGAGAATGAGCATTCCTAGGGCTTTTTAGCTTATGAGAGAGGATTCTATTTCAGAGAGTAGAGAGAGACAATCACAGACACGCATGAGGCTTCCATTTTTTTAATCCCACAAATAAGCCAAATCAATCTCTCTTTTGCTTTGACTTGACCTTATATATTATGCTTATAATCCCATAAACAAATTCAACAACACCCATTACCCATGCATGCAAAATCATTTTTAAGAATTAAAAATGGAGGACAAGACATGGGTTGAATCCATTCCAGCTTTGATAAAGTACACCTTTTCTTGGAAATCCCTTGTTTCTTTTGAGCGATAGGGCTTCATATGCAAAGAAAAATACATGCTTGCATGGATAAGGGTGCAAGCAAAGCAGCTGCAAAAAGACAGAGGGAGAGAGGTTTTAGTGGGAAGGAGAGGGAAGGGATTGTTGAGATGTTTAAATTTGAAACTTCACAGGTTAGGCTTTAATATTATTAAACTGAAACTCGATATTAGATATAATTCTTTTTAAAAAACTTATTATGTGCTCTAAGTACATGCGATTCTTTCTCTATGATTTATGAAGAAATTGAATTTATATAAATAACTTATATACTATTTTTTATTACACCAAATTTATCTTAAAATTTGCCTTATTTTCAAGGAGGCATGGGTGCTCCTCCGCTGATTTCTCCAATGCAATATCCCAGTTCCCACCTTCCCTTTCATATATATATATATATATAATCCTATCCTTGTAGTCTTATGTGCATGTGTAGCCACAAAAGTAGACGAATGTGTATCTTCCCAATATATAAATTAATAAAAGTATTCCATTTAAAAAGAAGAATTGGCATACTCTTCCCTGGCTTTCTTTATTCTGCTGGGAGATAGAGTTTCAACTAAAAACACCATGTTATGACAAATTTAATTAAACTGTCGACAATCATATGCAAAAAGGTTGAAAGATGCAAACTCTAATATTAGCTTGTGTGACAGCCTTTCAATTTCCAGCTCCAACTCCTGCCAGACTTTACTTTTCTACATTTATAAATTTACTAACTAGAAATTAAATACCATGTTGCTTGTTATAAAATAAATAAACAATGGGTTGGTGATGATGATTTTCTCTTCTACTTTTGAATTTCTGTTGTTTTTTAGGTTAATTGGATAATAATAATAATAATAAAAGAGATAAAACTACAAATTAAAGTGCATGTGTTTGCATACAGCAGATTAGAAATTGGAAATTAGAATATTAATTTTTGTCGTATGTGGAGAGAGTGGCAATCATCATTTAAGCCGTATGTGATATACTTTAAACTATCTACCCAATTAACTTCAAAACGATTCATTAATTAATTATTTAAAAATATTGTAAATCAAATAATTCATCAATAATCCTTTAATTGTATATACAAAGGTAAGAATCGGGTCTCACTCAAGGCTTCTAGGGAGAGAATTTACTCTCAAATTTCTTTTGATTTCCTTCCTTTTTTTGGGTTTAGTCGAGTGGGTCTTGGTTGCTTCCCTCACCTTAATTTTATATAGGGGAGGGTTATCCCTTTTTGTTCTGACTTGGATTTGCTTTCCCTTTCCATCTCCGATTAGTTGTTGATAGTCTTATTTTAATTTTGGCTTGGAGTTTAACAGTGGGAAAGATCAGCCATACGAAAAAGCTGAGTTGAAGCTCTAGTTGTGTTATTATATCCTGGGTTTAGAAGTTTCCATTGCTTTGACGGGATGGGTATCTACATGTCTTGATGTCGGTATCTCCAGGGTTATAACCTTCCTCTTTGTCTGAAAGTGATCACGAAGGCTATATGAGATTGAGAACACGGGAGTGCTCTATCGCGTCCCTCTCCTGGCCATGCATGTGGAGTAGATGGAGGTCTATTGTTGAATGGGGTTTGAACCTGTGGGTCCATGGTGCTTGTGTAAGGTCTCTTTGAGACTTTTGATTGTTGGTGGTTTCCATCCACGTCGACAGTCTAGTTTGATGAAGATTGGTGCTTGTGTAAGGTCTCTTTGAAACCTTTGATTGTTGGTGGCTTTCATCCACATCGACGGTCTAGTTCGATGAAGATTGGGAGAGGGGTGGCAAGATGCTTCTCCTTTTGAGTCTTGGTAATGCAATGCAATTGCAATTCAAATTAAATTAGAATTAATTGATTTAATTTCAAATTAAAAATTAGAAAAATAATCATTATATTTAAACAAAACCATAATTAAACTGAGATTGAGACATCTACAATTTAATTTTGATCTTTTTAAACATTAATTCAAAACTATCAATTTCGATTTATAACCATTTTAATGTTGGTATAATATATATAAAATAATTGCACTAAATAATTATATTTATCAAGGCAATGATTTTTAGACTTTGTGGTTGAAAGTTTTGTGCATAATTATTAATTAATTTCATGTACATATGTGTTTAACAATAATGGATGAATATTTTTACGGCTACCCACTGAAAAAAAAATGTATATAAAATATATTTAACTTTGTCCTCATAAAATAAAATAAAATAAAAATTGATTACTGTAATTAATTTAATCCAAGTTTTAATTCAAGAATATGGGTAGTGGTGGGTTGTCAGGGAGTAGTCAGGTGGGAGGGGAGGGTGAGCCTGCCCCACAAAATCAGAAGGTCTGAGAAATAAGCATGGGCTCCATGTGTAAATGGACTACGCTACACGTCGCTTTTCTACTTAACCCATCTCTCAGGGGCCCAACTTCATACGTCATGGGCTTAACCTCCACTCTTTTTACTTTTTTTTTTTTAAGATAAATTAAAAAAAACCACCACACACTATATGACTATTGAGTGGAATTATTATCAAAATTGTCTTTTAAGAAAAATATTTTTTTAAATAGATTTATTAAAAAATAATTTAAAATTAAATTTAATAAATTTTAGTATTTAGAATATTAAAACAATAAAGCAGTTATAATGAAAATTAAAATAATAAAAAAACTTTTTTTATCAGTATAAAATAAATTTTTTTAATAATATCTAAAATAATTAAAAAAATAATTAAAAAAAAGGCCTTAGCCCTACACTACACTACCAAACAGGCACTAAATCATCCCATATCTTATTTATGTTATACCCATATGTATAAGTAAATATGAAAAAATATAGGGTGTAAAAGTTTTTTTTTAATTATTTTATTCATTTGATTTTTATTAAAATTTAAATTTGAAATTTTGTAATATTAGAAATAAAAAATTATTAGATGTATTCAAAGCATTAAATTTTAGTATTTCTTACACTCATAAAAAAAATGTACACTCTATAAATTGTGAAAAATAATTCTCTTATTTATGTGTGTGAGTGAAAGAAGATATATTTTGATGTATTATATAATTTTATTTTAAACATCTTTCATATATGTTTGAAATTTTTAATTATTACATCTTGCTCAAAAATATAAAGCAGAAGAAATTAACATCTATTATATCTTGTATGAATTATACTATAAACATTTAATTATTTAATTATTTTTATATAGTATTAATTGTATTCTATATTTTTGGTCTCTCATGACCTTTGGGAAAATCCCATGATTAATTGTTGTCATTCTTCTGGAGGAAAATTATCAAAAATTAACGGAAACGCTTGATGGCCATTGCCCAAAAAAACATGGATATATCTCAAAGTCCCAAGTATATATGGAATGGAGCCATACATTAATTTGTTCATGTCACCATGACACTGAAAATTCTTATCTTTTAGGGCACTACGTATAGTGTACTAAGTGATATTATGGGACACCAACATGGCATCATCCAAAATGGGTGCTAAAATAACATAACATCACTAAGGAAGAAGACTAGCTAGCTACTGGCATGAGGAACACATGGCATTCTATTTTGGGATGGCAACTTCCCAATCTGAACACATGTCATTCATTCTCTTGGCTTCATATAATGTCAGTCCCTTTACATGATTCAGGTGCATATATACTGCATAGTGCATACCATAGCACGTACACACGAGGGTTATATATATTACTATAGAAAAATGAAAATGCCCTTAACTAGTAAGGCAATGGGCAGGGAGGGGAAGGGCAAGGGCAACCCTAAAAGAGGGTTTTACTAGGTCAAAAGTCTAAAACTTTAATTTTACTTTCCGTGTCTAAGATAAGAGGTTGGGTATGATCATACGATTAGATTACCGAGGGCATTTATTTTTTTTTTACAATGGGAGGCAGCAGGCTTTTAATACTATAATATTAACATCTTTGTGCCCATGTGGTTTTTCCCTTCTTTGATTCCTTTCTTGAAGTCGGTCAAACTTGCACTGTGATTTTTGCACCCTTCGAGATCAATCTCTTTCCTTCTTTTCCTTTCCTTTCCCTTCCCTACTCTACTCCCTCCACGACACTATATATTATGTGAAACCAAACTTGTACATGCATGCATGTAATTAATTAATATTACATGCCCACTCATACTATATAATAATACAGTCTATGTTTGAATGTGTATATATTTATTTATGTTCATATAGTATATATATGTAGAATAACTATGAGCTATATATGGTTGTTACATTATGTAAATAAATGAACACAAGAGGGAATAGAGAGAGACAAGCAGTTGACAAAAGCATTGAAAAGGGAGATAAGTATCTGAGAATTCCATTTGGATCCTTGGAAATTAGATTTTCCTCCAATCTGTCCCTCTCATGAAAGAAAATTAAGAAAAGAAATAACCTCAAAGGAAAAGGACCCGGAAGACAGGGGTTAATGTCCTCTTATGGGGGTGCATGAAGCGTACTCATCTTCTTATTTTAAGTGGGGTTTTTCATTTTTACTTTCTATTACTATACTACTAAGAAATACGAATAATAGTGTACAGGACTCTTCCCCTGCATTAAAAAAAATATAGGAAAAAAAATATGTCTGTATGCATGAATTATTGTTATGTGCAGAACAGAGAGAGAAGAGGGACTCCCGTTTCTGGCGGGGGAGCTGATTGATGATTAGGACTAGGAGATAATGGTAAAAAAAGAGCATGGATGGATGGAATGTGAGCAAGTTATGGGTGTTTGTAGGCAGAGGCTGAGGAGTCTCTGGTAGAAATATATTGAAAAGAGAGGTTGCACTGACATGAAATGACTTGTGTCCAACTGGGCAAGAATAAATGAAATGGGTCTGTAGAGTGGAGGGGGTGCGTGTGGGTTTTTTCTCATATATACTTTGTCAGATACTCTTCTCTATCATCTTGTGCAGGTGTTCTACAGCAAAGCAAATGATGGATATAGCTATACATGCATGATTAGTTCATTTGATGTTTAGATGATATTTAGCAAAGGGTATTAGAGTTTTTGTTTTATTTGTACGCTTAATTAAATCATCTTTGAATGTTCAAAGGGTTTGTTTTAAGTTTACGAAACCTCATGCTTTATAGGTTCATGACTCATGTGTTAGCCCTTATATGACTATACTCTCTCTTGTTAAAATAAGTTAAACCATATCAAAGGCTGGCTTCAAGATAAGTTCAACTTGCCTAATTTTAGATTGAAATGATCTAGACTGCCCTTTAAACTATTTACAATTGTACATTACACATTATGTACTCCTCGTGCACCTTTTTATTATTTTTATGCTTATTAGGCATTCCTTTGTAAGCAATTTATATATATATATATATATATATATATATATATATATATATATATATATATATATATATATATATATATTTGAGAGAGAGAGAGTGGATTTGGTGCAATAATAGGGAAGGTGCCTCAATCAGAAAAGATTGCTAGGCGGAGAGATTTCATACTATCAAAGTCATTTGGGGCACTTTGTTTCTTTCTTATTGGTAACTATTTATTTATTTATTTAGCTACATGCAAAAATACACAACTGTCCATAGGCCAGCATCTACTGTATATATTCATTTTCTTATTTGTAAGGTGAAAGATTCAAGTGCCTTCTCATTAAGAAAGGTACCCCATTTATGGTTTTTTCAAATAGAGAGAGAGAGTGTGTGTTCATATGAATCTTCATTTGTTTTTGGGAGACATGATTAATTTCTCTTTCAAAATTTTTTGACCTTTCCTCTTCTCCCTCTTTTCCCTTATCTACTCTTAACTCATGGTGACTTCTCATCACTTCTTTGAGTTCTTACTCCATGCATGAAGTAATACCTCATCTCCCTGTGCCTATCACTTCGCTATAAGAAACCCAAAATTTGCACGCTCTTTCGTCCTTCAATATATGGCCTCCATGAACAACTGGTTGGGCTTCTCTCTTTACCCTCAAGAACTCTCATCACAGTCTGATCATCATCAAGATCACTCTCAAAACACAGCCTCTCGCTTAGGCTTCCACTCGGATGAAATCTCTGGTACAGATGTCTCTGGCGAGTGCTTCAATCTCGCTTCTGACTCCACTGCTCCTTCTCTCAACCTCGCTGCCTCTTTTGGTATTCTTGAAGCTTTCAGAAACAATCAATCTCAAGGTTTGTGCCAAAAAAATTGATATATTCTCATTTAATTACTTGGAAAGATAAAGTTTTAAAACCCTAACTCTATTTAGTTTTTAGAAAGCACATGAGGCTACTAAAAAGAAAATAACAGATTGAAAATGACTTGTCTTCTGTTGCATCTTTGAATGGTCGAAAGTTCTTTTTTCTACCCTTGCAGTACTTCTCAGAACTCAGAATCTTAAAGCAATAAATTAAAACGTGTTCTTTTTGTTCTTTGCCTTTTCTTCACAGATTGGAATATGAAAGGTTTAGGCATGAACCCAGATAGCACCTACAAAACAAACTCAGACCTCTCTATGCTCATGGGTACTTCATGCAGTAGCCAAAACCTTGATCAGAACCAAGAACCCAAGTTGGAAAATTTCCTTGGCGGCCACTCCCTTGCCAGTCATGATCACAAACTTCCTGGTTGTAATACTATGTACAACACTTCAGGAGATTATATGTTCCAAAATTGCTCTTTGCAACAAGCTATACCAAATGATAGAACAAGCAACGGGGAAGATACCAGTAGTATCAATATTGGTAGTAATAATAGTTCTGTCGGGTTGTCCATGATCAAGACATGGCTTAGGAATCAGCCTGCACCGACACAACAACAAGAGACCAACAACAATGGCGGTGTTGCACAAAGTTTGTCTCTTTCTATGAGTACTGGGTCACAATCAGCTTCGCCTTTGCCACTTCTCGCAGCAAATACTGGAGAAAGCAACAATAATGGTAGAGATCACAGTTCTTCTTCTGATAACAAGCAGCAGAAGGCAACAACAGGTCTCGATAGCCAAACCAGTACTATTGAGGCAGTTCCCAGGAAATCTATTGATACTTTCGGCCAAAGAACTTCTATATACCGTGGTGTAACCAGGTATCTCTCAATAACCCATGAATCTTCTGCTTCTATAAACATGAAAGGTTCTTTTTTTTTTTTTTTTAAAGTACTTTGTTTCCTTTTATTGTTACATTTTAGTTGTTAATTAATATGCGAGAATGATTTTTGGGTTTTGTTTTTTGCAGACATAGATGGACAGGTAGATATGAGGCTCATCTATGGGATAATAGTTGCAGAAGAGAAGGACAAACTCGAAAGGGAAGACAAGGTATGGGGTTACATATATATAATTAATAAACTTTACTTCCATATCTGTAGATTCTGTAGAAATGAAAAATCATTTCTTCTTTCTGCCCCTTTATTTATGGTTTCCTTATACTCATGACTTGCATTTTCCTTTTGGATGTTCACAAATCTTGATGTGGGGCTAATTGCCAAATCTCATTGCAGTTTATTTAGGTAAGGTTCTTTTTTTTTTTTCTCCCTTTGAAAAATTTTAACAAAATCATACTTATATTTAAGCTTCTAAATGATCTTTATTCTACATATCTTGAAATACTTTACTTTAATTTTTTGCCTTGATTTTTTAATTATAGGTGGATATGATAAAGAAGAAAAGGCAGCAAGAGCATATGATTTAGCAGCACTGAAGTACTGGGGCACCACCACCACGACAAATTTCCCAGTGAGTTTATGCTTTTCTTCCCTTTTTAGGGAATTTTGAACCATTAACATCACTTTTTTCTTGTAGTATTATTTTTTTTTTTTTGAAAAAAAAGACCCTGCAGGGAAATAACACTAAGAATAGTATAGAATTTGGCAGATATGTAGGCATTTGCATTGACATGCAGTCCTATTATGTGACACATTAGTGGAGAATTGAAGTAGTATTATATTGAAAACAACCCACTTAATTTGTGCTCTTGTGCTCCCCAAAAGTACCCCATTAACAGGGATTATGTGTCCTAATTAATACAGAAGAAATTAATATTTGGATTTTTATTTGGGTTGTGTTTAGTGATATTGGAACTTGTTTTGTAAATAAAATTGCAGATTAGCAACTATGAAAAAGAGATTGAAGAAATGAAGCACATGACCAGGCAGGAATACGTTGCATCCCTTCGAAGGTACTTAGAAATGCCATCGTCTTCTTCCTTTAATTCAATTTACAAAGTCAAATTCACACTATCACTCATGGAATTCTATATCAATGCAGGAAGAGTAGTGGTTTTTCTCGGGGTGCATCCATCTATCGAGGTGTTACTAGGTATTTTTCTTCGATTTCTACCCCTTTTATTTTGTATTATTTTGATTATAATTGTTTAACAATATGGTTATAATTTATTAATCAGGTTATATATATATGATTTATATACTTAATATGGTTTATATTTTAAAAAAAATCATTTTAATATATAAATAATTAGATGGTATTAAAATTAATTTAAAATTAAATTTAATATGTTTTAATTATAAAAATTAATATTAAAAAAAAAACATTTTTACCCTCTCAAACCTTAACTCCAAATCAAACTAAATCTACCCAAATATAATTTTAACGAACTGCCCTTATTTATAAGAAAATTATACTTTTATTTTTTTTTTAAAAAAAAAGATAAAAACTATACTTCAATTTATTATCACTAGAAATTAACATTGGTTTTGGAGAAATACTAGTTGATGGTTTTTTTTCTTGGTAATTTGTGTTTTCATATCAGACACCATCAACATGGAAGATGGCAAGCAAGGATTGGAAGAGTTGCTGGGAACAAAGACCTTTACTTGGGAACTTTCAGTAAGTTAATTTTTCTCTTGATTTCTCTTTATGTTCTTCTTTTCAAATAAGTAAAATGCGTTGCTAAACAGTATACCAAAATTATTCAACATAGATTGCATGTGTAGGGTTTGAATAAATAAATATAATTTGATTGAAATTCCCTTTTTTTTTTCAAGGCACCCAAGAGGAAGCAGCAGAAGCCTATGACATTGCAGCCATAAAATTTCGTGGATTGAATGCAGTAACCAACTTCGACATGAGCAGATATGATGTTAATAGCATCTTGGAGAGCAGCGCATTGCCAATTGGCGGAGCAGCTAAGCGGTTGAAAGATGCAGAGCAGGCAGAAATGACTATAGGTACTCAGAAAACAGACAATGAAAATATAAGTTCACAGCTTACAGATGGAATCAGCAGCTACGGCACAGCACATCATGGCTGGCCTACTGTTGCATTTCAACAACCTCATCATCAGCCTTTTAGCATGCACTATCCATATGGGCAAAGGCTTTGGTGCAAGCAAGAACAAGATACTGAAGCCAATAACCACAGCTTCCAAGATCTCCATCAACTTCAATTGGGAAACACCCACAATTTCTTTCAGCCTTCTGTTTTTCATAACCTGATGAACATGGATTCTTCTTCAATGGAACATAGCTCAGGGTCTAATTCAATTATGTATAGTGGAGGAGGAGGAGATGGTAATAGTGGAGGCAATGGAAGCTATCAGGGAATGGGTTGTGGAAGCTATGCAATCCCAATGGCTACAGTTATAGGCAACAATGATGGGGATCAAAATCAAGGGAATGGTTTTGGAGATGGAGAAGTGAAGGCAATTGGGTATGAAAATATGTTGGGAACATCAGATCCTTATCATGCTAGAAATTTGTACTATCTTACACAGCAATCAGCAGGAGGAGGAGGAGGTGTGGTGAAGGGTAGTGCATATGATCAGGGGTCAGCATGCAACAATTGGGTGCCAACAGCAGTTCCTACACTTCTGCCAAGGTCAAGCAATATGGCCGTCTGCCATGGAGCTTCAACTTTTACAGTGTGGAATGATACATAATAATAAGATATTTTGATTGGATTGGAAGAGAAAATGAGATGGGTAAAGGAAATGGGATTGTATACACAACTGATTTTCCTAATTTTGATTTTTGTTGCTCATTTCTTCCTTCTATATTCAGTAATAGACCTATAAGGAAGATCATGGGCTGGTTCCTTGAAATCTAATGTGGCAGGAAAACAATTCTCTAAGGAATGGGTCTAAGATGAAGTTCAGCAATAGCAAATGAGAGGTTAAAATTCTCAGTTGCTATGAATTTTGGGGAACTTCAAATTGATTAGATCCTCGGAATAGTATTTTGACACTAGATTTTGTAATTTTGCATTTGCTCAATAACATATACAAAGAATGAATGTGATTTTCTTTTTTTTTTTTATTATTTTTTAATTAAAAAAATAAGAGAATAGATTCTGTTGTCCCAAAATAGTCCAAGAGGGGGGTGAATTGGACTTTAATAATTTTTCGGCCCTTGCTTGTAGCCTAATGAAAAATTGTGGCTTTGTTCAACTAGGTGTTTCTCTATGTAAAATAAAAGTAATATGTGCTTCAACAATGTGTTCCTAAGTTTCAATTCAATCCTCAATCAATTTATATGGCAATATCTAACAAAGCATTTATCATACAATATACAACCAATTTCTCAAGTCACTCAAAATGTCAATAAATTTATCAACTCAATCTATTTAACCAACATTCAATATCATGTATATGAGGGAAAATTTAAAATTGCACAAAAGTAAGGAAGTAAGGGTTAGAGAAATCAAACACAAGGATTTTTATAGTGGTTCGGCTTAACTAGCCTACATCCACTCTCTCAAAGAACCCTCTTTGAGTCTTCTCTTCACTATTTGCTCTTTTGAAGACAAGAGACCAAAAGCCCTTTACAATTTCTCAACACCAAGCTTTTACACCAAGGTAGCTTGAAACCTTCACAAGTGCTATCACAAGCACTTTCTCTCTCAAGCTTCAATAGGTGCTTGTACAACCTCTCTTGAATGCAATTCAATATTTCAACACTCACTCTTACTCAATACAAATCAAACTATAAAGAAGAGATGAGTTGATTTGCCAATGGAAACTCAAAATCTTTAAAACTCTTGAATGAAAGCAATAAATGAAAAATCAATGTTGGAGTTCAAATGTAAGCTTTCATTAAGTATAAATGAAGTGAAGGAGGTGTATTTATAGTCCCAAATCATTTTAGACCGTTTGAAACTCTTTTGGAACGTTATACACACTGCCCAAGACAAAATAGCCATTATTTTGTCCTTTTGTGCGAAGTTGAGCAGCTCTGATAAATTAGCAAACTAATGAAATTTTAGTAGCAGTCAGTAAACTGGTTAGTAAACTAATATTTTTAGCAAACACATTAGCAAACAGAAAATTTTAGCAAACCAGTTAGGAAACTAAGTCAACAGCTGCATGTCTCAACTTGCAATGCAAAATGATTTAGACCTTTAAAAAATGTTTCAGTAGTTGTGTTCAAGGTCATGATGAGAAAAAGTAATCAGAAAATAAATTTTCATTTTTGAGCTCCATATGACTAAATTCTCATCCATTCTTTTCACAAAAGACCTAAGACTCTAACACTATGCCTTTCATACATTTTCTTTGAGTCTTGGCTTCCATAGTCTTTTTCTCATTTTGAATTTGTCTTGAAATGCCTTTGAGTATCTTTTCTCCTTAGATACAACTTGAAAGGTTCTTTATGCATAAGACAAAGAATCTACACATCACTTTGAAGTTGGGTTAGATAGATTCTCTTTGAGTTTTGTTATCATCAAAATCAATGCTCATTTTGAGCTACACGGGGTCAACAGATTCAAATATAAATTTATCAATTGAATGATGTGTTTTCAATTTTTAAATAAAATTATATTAAACAATGAATGAATTTTTTTTTTAAATTTCTTTCATCTATACAAAGTCTATTTCGCATTACCAATTGAGTTACTGTTAAAATATATAATCTTAATTAACAGCTTTTAAAAAAAATACAAAATCAACTTTCCAATAACTTCTTAATATCAAAAACATTAATTTTGCTTCAAAATTATACATTATTCACTGGTAAAGTAATTGAGTAAAGCCCAGCCCATGAGTTAGCACTTCGTTCCTGTACAAGCATGCCCTGTTTGACATTGAATTTTAGAGTTGAAATTATTTTTTTGAATAAAAGTACTATTTAAGATATTACTAAAAAAACAGTTTGGAAAAAGCTGTTTTGTTATTGTAGTATTTTTATTATTAAAACTGATCAAATTTAATTTTTAATTATTTTTTAATACTCTTTAACTAGTATATTTAAAAAAGTGATTTTCTTAACAGCAGTTTTAACAGCAATACCAAATAGACCCTACATCGACAACAATATGAAAAGTTGTCGTTTATCGCCAAGACTCAGTTAGTTCTAACAGGCAGTTTGTTTAAAACGATAAACAGCATGTCGTTCACTACCAAAGCACTCATATTCACCCATAATATATAGTTTAGTCAAAATTATTATTAAATTTCTGTTGTTTCAAAATGGAACGAAAATATTTTTATATTTTTTATTTGAATTATAAAATCCTTTTGCTAATAATAAATGGCTATTTTTATCGTCATATACTGAAAAAAAAAAAAAAAAAAAAAGATTATTAGCCTCATATAAATGTCAAAAAACTTAAGCTTTTCAT
Organism: Hevea brasiliensis; assembly: GCF_030052815.1. NCBI lineage: Eukaryota > Viridiplantae > Streptophyta > Magnoliopsida > Malpighiales > Euphorbiaceae > Hevea > Hevea brasiliensis. The sequence goes on along the minus strand of NC_079499.1, from coordinate 624,587 downwards.
CCTGCAGTCACTTTTATTTTTGATGTTCAAATTTTAATTAAATCTAAATAGAACAACAAATAAAGAAATATATTACGGGCATTTTAGGAATTAAAAGAGTATTCTCAATCTATTTAATAACCTAATATCTAACATAAAAAGTCTCAATATTTAATGCAAAGGTTTTATAATTAACGAAATTAAATTATATTTATTTGAAAACTCGTGCTCTACTTCTTACTTTTTTTTTATTTATTTGTTTTAAATTATAGGTTATTTTATTTTTTACAATAATAATTTATTAATATACCCTTATTTATTCATTGAAAAAGTAAAATTTATTTTTTATTTTTTAATGAAGTATTATGGGTGAATAATATATTAGAAAAATATTAAGAATAATTATATTTCCATAGCCATATTAACTACATTTTCTTCTTTTTAAAAAAGAAAAAATATATTTTCTTAATCCATGTGAAAAAAATGTAAATTTATCTTTGTAAGATAGAGAGCATTAGATTAAATATTTGTATTTAAATTTATATATTTATTATATATTTTTTAATTAATTTTTTTATAAATTTTAATATAAGTATTTAATTTAACATTTATTTAAATTATTTTCATATGAAAGTTGGATTGAACTTATAGTAGATGCATCTTATTTATTTATTTTAGTCTATCAATATTATTAAAATAAAATTCATTGATTAAAACAACACAAATTTTCTTCTGGAACAGAAAACAACATCAGTATCGTAACTAATAATTATGACTAAATCTTGGGATAATGCAAAACTCTATGATCTTATTGATTTTATGCATAAAATTTGTTTCTTCTAACAAATAAATGCAACGAAAGAAATCATATTATAAAGAGTATTAAAAGAAAAATAAAATAAAAGGGTGTATAAATTATTAGCAAATTTTAATTTGGACATAATTTAATAATATACGATACAATTAAGGCATATGCTGCAGCAAGTTACGTTGTTTGAATAAACAAATTATTAATAAAATATTTATTGATAGAACCGTCAGCCTCAGGCATGGCTGTGATTAATTCTACAAGAACTTGGGAATAACATTCTTCAATATATATTTAACAAGGTATTGGTTGGATGTAAAAGTTGGGTGAATCATATCCCAAAACAGGAACTTAGAAGGGCTTTTACATGTTGAGGCAAGCGGATGGCACAGCAATATCGTACTTTTACAGCACCCCTTCTTCGTTTCCACATAACCTGTTCATCGTATTAATTAATTAATGTATAATTAACTTTTTCAGAGTCTCATGATTTCTCACTATTGATAGTCATCTGCTTTAAACTTACCATACTTATCGGGTTGAGTAATCATGTCCATTACTGGTTCATACAAGTCGTTATAGACAAGTTTGGTACCAGGAAGAGTCGCCTGTAATCGAGTTAATAGCTTGACAAGCTCTTCATTGTAAACTCCGGAATCTCTATTCTGATCCTCCAACCAGCTTTCCCCTGCTAATGGGTTCTCAAGTTTTACAGTCTTCATTTGAAAAGGTATCACGCCAATTGGAGGAAGCCCACTTACAACCATCCGACGGCAACCAAGTTCATACAATTCCTGAAGGTGAACAGGTTACTAGTAAAGCAAATGTACATGAAAGAAGATGTGATGGAACCGAGTTTTGGCTCAGTGATAATGGAGTTTAATTAAAAAAAAAAAAAAGGTAATGGAGTAACGTCTCTTACCGTAATAAAGATTTGAAGCTTATCGTTCAAAAGAAAATCTCGGTACCCAGTTGCATTGAACTGCAGCTTTCTTGTAGGGATGTCATAGTAGTTAAGAAGCCAGTCATTTGTTCCAGCATTTAGAATCACCAAAGCACCATTAATGATCTCCTTGGCTTTTCCTTCTCCAACAATTCCCTTAAGCTTCTCTACATACACCTTAAACAATTCAATTTGCTTTGAAACTTGGATAGCGTTGGACAGAGTAGTTGTTAAATCATCAAATCCAGCACCAGCTGATGCGAAATTAACACCAGTAATGAGGTCATGCTCTGAAAGTGTTGGATCCAAGAATGGTGGAACAGAATCTTTGATCCCAAGAGCAGAAGCCAAAATGTCAGGAATGAGTTTCCCATTGGAAAACCTTCCAGTAGGAAGATTGCCTGGATAATCTTGACCATAGGGGAGATATTTAGCCTTGAGAATTGTCTTGATGTAGTTGTTGTTGCCAGTGTCCACCAGCGAATCGCCAAAGATGAGGATGGATGGGAAAGATGGCAAAGAATTGCAATTGCAGAAGAAAAAGATTGCCCATACAAGGCACAAGTTGATGGGGGCAGCCATTTTTAGTTAAACTCTCTTACATTCATAATCATCTGGGCACCATGCATATATATAGGAGGGAAAAGAGTATCCAATTATTAAGTTAGCTTCAATTTTAGGTCTTATATCCTTTAAAACCTTGCAATTTGGTATGAATGGAAGAAATCAAGGGTATTTCTATTTGATGGATAAATATCACACGCGGTGGTGTTTTTATAAGAATCATTGAATTTTAATTTTTTTTCAAAAAATTCATTTAACTTTAATTTAATTTTATAAAAGTCATTGCGACTGAAAATTAAAGATTTTCAGGTTAACCTACTAATCTATAAATTATTTTATAAATAAAATTATTTTATTTTCTTAACTTCTTAAAAAAAAAATAAGATGCATAAAAAGCATCCAGTCACTCTCTCGCCATTAAATTCTTTTTTTTTCTTTATTTTTTTATTAATAAACCACTAACTAAATAATTTTATTTGTATAGTAGTTAACATGTCAGCCGGTTAATCTGAAAATCTTTAATTTTTTGTTAAACTTTTTTAAAATTAAATTGAAATTAAGTGAATTTTATGAAAAAAATTAAAATTTAATAATTTTATAAAAATGCTTGTAAAATTAGGTGAGCGTCTCTACAGAGCGATTTAAGCGGCAGCTGCAGCCAGAAGTGGGAAATAAATAAAGGCAGAGGATAGCCATAAATGTTATTAATATTGTATTGCTGCTTTGGTGGTGCCTTATTAAATTCCTTTTATTTTTGTATTAATCATTCACATGACCATGCATGCATAGTTTTGATAAAATCTATCGTGCATGGCAGTAGAGGAAGATGGGATAGTAGAGCCAATGAAGGCTATAAAGGAAAGGGTAATGAAATCGATAGCAGTGGTGGTAAAGATAAGTTAATCCGTTTAATGTATATTTTATTATATTTAATATTTAATTATGGACTTTGTGAATTGAAAGTAATGATCGATAATATATTTTTATGAAAAAATTTCACTCTTTACACTTATATCAAGATTAAAATTTAAAATATTTTCATAAATAAAACTAATTAAATGTAAATATACGATCGCATTAAGGTAAAATTCAAATTTAAGACTTTCCCTCTTACCATTTGATGTTGTGGGTATGCTAAATTGATACATAATTAAGATTTTGCTTGAATTACAATAAATATATATATATATATATATATATATATATATATATATATATATATATATATATATATATATATACGAAGGGGAAGAGAGAAAGATGAGATGGGGCCAAGGATATATTAAAACGACTAATTGCATAGCAACTAGAGCTTGCCTCATTATATCAACTAGTCATTTAGTTTTGTACTGTCATTTAATTTAATTTAATTTAAACATTTATATTTTATATTCATATTATATTTTCTTATTTTAATTATATAAATTGAAAAGGTAAATAAATCATTAATTAATAAAAATGATTATATATTTATAATAGTAGATAATAAATCACTACTTTATAAAATGAACTTATATTTACAGAAAAATTTTGCAATCATGAATATTAAAAACAAAAAGCTTATAAAATTAAAATTAGTGATGTCTTTTTCACTTATTTTTTTAATAATATTTAAAATAATATTTTTTGAAAAGCATTTTTCTTATCCAGAACTTCAATATTATTATTATTATTATTATTATTATTATTATTATTATTATTATTATTCGCTTCTCTCATTGAGCATAAAATTGATGCCAAAATGTTTAATTTTGTCACTGTATTTATAGGAGGAATTTAATTTAGCCTAATTTAAATTTATTGCCTAAATCATCTCAAAAATTTAAATTGAATTTCAATTTAGCTTAAAAATTAAAATTTATGATCTAAATTTTTTGATTTAAATAAAAAATTAAGAAATTTAATTTTTTATTTTTAAGCTAAATTTATTAATTCCTTGATTTAAGTCTAAAAAATAAAAAAAGTTTAATTTTTTGATTTTTTTTATTTTTTATATAAAATTTAAATTGAAGCTTTTAAAATAATTTAAATAAAAAGTTTAAAATAACTAAATTGAATTTCTTTAATAAATATAGAGATGAAATTAAGTTTTAAGTGAAAAATTAATGAATTGATTTTAAGCTAACTATTAAAAGGATGGATTTAAAATAAGTTTGAAGAAATTCTTATCTAAATTAGATCTATGATGAGCCCACGACAATGAGATTTATATGTAAAATTCGGTAAATTCATATAAATATATTTAAGTCTTTAATTTATAATATATCAAATTTTGATAAGTTTTTTTTTTTTTTTTTTAAATGATAGGCGTTGAACCCGAACTTGTGGAAAACCTCTACTCCACGCCAGCTTAAATCTTTTGTTCATAACTCAGCACTCAAAACAGAACAGTAAACAATGTTCTTACCAAGTCCCCACATATAAAAGCGTTCATGGCAATCACGAATTCATCTCTTCCACAACCAAGATGACTTTAAAATATGATGATGTTATTTAACTTCAAAATTAAATTAATCTGTAAATTAATTAAAACTTTGAAGTTTTAGTGTAAAATAATATAAGAATATAATTTCGATGCATTCAAGTTGTGAATCATCTGTAATTTTTATTAATAATTTTCAAAATATATATTTATGGGAGAGGTTATAATAAACACATTTATATGTAATAAAATTTAATTTATTATATATTCAAATTAAGTGAAATTTATATATTTATATTTTGGATAAATAGAGATTAAATAAATTTATATATATATATATATATATATATATATATATATATATTTTCTTAATAATCTTATTCAAATTTAATGATAATATGTGATTGAGAATTAATAATAATAATAATATATAAAAAAGGAAACGTTAAAATTATTACCATTAATTTATTTAAAAAATAATGTATTAAGTAAGGTTATTAGGTTACCATGGTTGCCCATCTCTTTATATGCACATTGTATCAATGTCTTTACTCATGATGATGCCAATACACCATTTTTAGATTTTTTTTTTTAATATTATTATTGAAATTATGCAGTTAAAAATAATATATATATATATATATATATTATCGATAAAAAAAATTATCTTTTACTGTATAACTCACGATCATTATCCAAGCCATTAATAGAATATTACTTTAGATTACGTAATAACTAAGGACTGGAAAAGAATAGCTGACCTTACTTATTGTAAGGTGAAGGATCCTAAACTTGGAAAATCCATAAGGAATAGAGTAAAGTCTTTAAAAAAAAATGGAAAATAAATAATGCTAATAATTATAATGAACATTTGTAGAACATGCAGAAGAGGTGGACCTCACTTACCCCTTTTATCTTGTTGGTGATTATAAGCCTTCAAAAAGAATGCTATATTGATCAGTTTGATGATCATATAACTTCAATCATTTGAAAATGTTGAGGAGATGTGTTCCTTTGCAGAATAATCATCTTTATTTAACAGATTCAGAAACAGAGTCTGATGATCTATGTGGATACTTCAATGTTCAGAGTCGAAAAAGAAATAGCAGAGGAATTTATATCGGAGAGGAAAGATGCAAAAATAAGAGAAATAAGAAGGGGATTATTATTGATGAGGAAAATCAAGAGGACATGAAAGCATTGGAGGACAAATCAGGTATCAATATATCAATTTTCACTTGATATCTTTTTTTTTTATTTGCATTAATTAATATTTTGTAAATTTTACATAATTAAATGATAAAATGTCCATGTATGCTTAACATTAAAAAAATATTTACCTTTCTTAATATATTGGAAAATTTTTTCCTTTTTTTCATAAAATTTAAGTTTAAAATAATTTTTTAATAGGAATGGAAGTAAGTGAGATTTTTTTTTTTAATTGTGCATGTTATTTCTAGTGTAAAAATTGATCATTACAAATTTATATCAAGTGTGGTGATTGTGAAGATATATATATATATATATATGTAATCCAACATTTGATATGATCATGATCAATGTGGTTTTGAAAATGACATTGAATTAAACGAAAATCGAATTAAATTGAATAGGAATTGAATTAAAACTAGAAAGAGGGAATTTTAAGATATGCTCCCAATTCACTTAAACAAAATCAACAGAAATATTCAGCATCAACGAATTCACAAATCAAAAAATGGTCCCAATTCACTCACATTGATCTTACTTATTTCTTTAAATATATGATTTTAATACTGTTTTACCCCACTAATATTTTAAATTTGCTTTTATGAATTTTTAAATTAATTAGCTCCAAAATAATCTCACCTCACTGTACTCTTAGATATAGATATTTCATTTTAATAATATTTTGCCCCACTAACATTTTAGATTTGCCTCATTAAATTTTTAAATTTACCCTGAAAATATTCTTGTCCCACTGATTCCACATATTTTTTTAGACATAATTCATTTTATTAATATTTTGTCTAACGGCAATTTTAAATTATATATATACATATCTTAGCATATTTGTTAAGAAAATTTTTATCATGATTTTTTTTTTTTTTTGGTAAAAGCTTGTAACAATGCAGAAATAGTGATAGCAAGAAAGGCAGAAAAATATCAGCAACGCATGAAAGAGATTCCAATTCCAGCAAGTGGTACGGTGCAAGAAATATCCTTCATCAGCTGGCAAGGATTAGCCAAGTCCATTAAGCAAAAGCATGAACAGCCATTGCATTATCTCACACACAAGCTTTTGAGAGAGTGGGATGAATCAAGAATTGGCTCAAACGAGGAAAACAAGCCATTGGAAGATATTATTGATCCTGCTAAAGCTGAAGCTACTATTTGGGTTGTTGAACAGTTTCACAGACAATTCTCTTCTCCTCAACATCTTGCCAAACTATGGCTTTCAGATCCTTTGCATCAAGATGTCGTTGATCCCGTTATGCATTGGTACTCTAGATCCAAGCTCATCTTCACTTTATTTTATGCTTTTTTTTTTCATGCTGTTTTATGTTCTTTTTATGCGTGCAGACAGTAGTTACCTAGCAACATGAAAAGAACAAGGTCGACTGTTGAATCACCGAAGACGAGAATGGCAGGGAATGTTGAAGAAGATGGAACATGCCTGGAAGCATTGCATGTGGTGAAAAAGATTATGAAAATCTGCACCAAATTTGTAATGAAAAAGAAGGCCATGTTATGGATTTCTGAAGCTGATGAATAATATTATGCGAGGAAATGGATGGCATAACAATAATTAAGTTTTAATATCAGATTAATTGCACATTGATCCTGAATTTATACCTTGTAATTTAAATTGGCATGTGGATGAGAATTAAAAGGTTGATTTGACATTTGTCGTTATCATGAACTCAAGAAAAAAATATGTTGACTTTACCATGTATATATTATATATTGAGTCTCTAATGAGCTACTATATTTCTGTTTCTCCATCATGTATTGTGTAAATATAACTAGTGGTTGGATTTAGACTAACTTTTGATTGGAAAACATTAATTTCAAATTTAATAAGATTAGGGTTTAATTAAGATTATTATGAATTATTCATTTCAGTTTTCGTTTCAATCTGATCTTTATTTTTTATTTGATTTTAATAAATTGCTTGTTAAAATTTTTTACATAAAAAATTTATTTTAATTCAACTGCATCAATTGATCTATTTGATTCAATTCAAAGTTTACTTTTAATTAATCTAAATATTATTGATTTTTATTCTGAATTAGATAATTTGATTTAGAATTCAAATCCAACTACAGTAAAGTGATTATATATCATGATGTTTGAAATCTAATTTTTTTTTTTTAGAATAAAATCTATTTTTTTTTTAAAAAAGTCTATTTTAAATGTATTTAGAAAAAAATATAATACAAGGATTACTTGCTTATTTTATTTATTAAAATAAATTAAATTAATAAAAAAATAATTTTAATAGCTTTTCATTAACATATTTAAGGTATTTTTTTTTTCCCTTGGTATCTCTTTAATTATTTTTTTCTCTTCCTACTATGATTCCAGGGTGCAGATGGTGTTTTATGAGGCTCAGTCCCTCGATGTTTTTCAATTTGCTCGCATAGTTCAAGCTGCTAATGTGATAACTGATTCCATTGCCAAATTTGCTTTATCCTTGATGAGTTGATTTTCATGGAAGAGGTTCACCCTTTCATAGCTGGGCTTGCATTGCTTGACATTTTATCTCTTTAGCTTGTAATACAAATTTTTATTTAAAAAAAAAAAATTAAACTAACTTTTTCTGCAAAATGCTTTTTTTAACTCGGAATCTTAATGCCAAACAGTGTCTTAGTCAATTCTTTAGATTTTCTTTTTTCTCATCTTTCTCTTCCTTGGTAGTTTTGATCACATGATGAATTTTTAACCATCTCAGCTGATGACTTTTCTTTACATGAAAATTGTACCTTTTTTTTAATTGATAATTTATTTACTGGCCACTTGGTAGTTGTGAATTTTTTAGCTCAAGCATGATCCAACTTTTTCCCCGTTTATCTTCAACGTTAATTCTATTTTCATCCTTATATTCATCAATTTATATGGGTCTAAAGAATTATGTCACCACCAAGTTTGAACACTGACTTAGCCTTACCAAGTTTTGATACTGGTATCTAGCTTTAGTTGGACTTTTGCAGTTTCTCTTCATTGTTGAATGCATAAATACTGAATTTTGAATATGATGTGCTTTTTGGTTCTTTCATTGGATATTCCCTTACTTTCTTGCATCTGCAATTCCTGTGCTGTTGTGGATTCTGAACGTAGTACAGATGTTCCAAGTGAAGTACTCAACTGATAGTAATCCTCATATTGCTGGTGATGGATGGAAGTTATATTGAAGCAGTATCACAGCCAGATTTAACAGTAGATGAACCATCTGTAGGGCAAGAATTTGAATCGGAAGCTGCTGCACTTGAATTTTATTCTACGTATGCCATGCGTGTAGGTTTACTAACCCGGATTAGGGATCAACAAACCTTTCAACGTGATGGATCTGTCATTTCACGAACACTTGTTTGTAGTAGAGAGGGTTACCAAAAGCCCAAAAATAGGAATGAGATGACATATAAAAGGTCTCGACGAACACGGACTGACTCCTACTACAGTGGGCTGCAAAGCAAGGGTTTCACTCAAAAGCAGCGTACAGGGAAGTGGTTTATAAGAAGCTTGGTAAAGGAGCACTCTCACCCATTGACTGATGATCTACATCAAAGGGCACGGTGTATCAAATTCCAGTCAGTTCTTACCTCTGCAGTTATTTTGATTTTTAAATCACTGTGCTTAGTTTGCACTATGCATGATAGGTGGATATAATGAATGGTTTTGATGTCCAGTTCTAATCCATCTCACACACACAAACTGCATTGGCTGATTCACACTTTTACGCCTGTATTCTTTTTCAAATATAAAGTAGAACAGTTTAGGATTTGTCTTAGTAATATACGGAAAAATAGCTATTTGCAAACGATGCTGGAATAAAATTGTGATTAGCTAGAATTGTTCAAAGAGGACTAAAATTTATGAAATCAGAAATGATACATATCTTCTTATCTGCATTCCCCTAGTTCCTAATTTTGGATTCAGGATGAACCATTGTTTGGACTTGTCTTGAGTCTGTATCAATGCCTTGCAACCTTTCACGGGCGCTTTCAAAATTTTGCTGATGTGTGCACCGTGGTTAGCTTTGTTCCAATGCTAGTAAAGCACTATCTGAGCAGTGTTAGAATTTGTTCAAAATTTAAATGTCAACTAATATATCTGTAACACCCCTGATTTTTTTATATATTATTATTGGGCTTCGTGTAGGTATCTCAATTCGCGGAAATTCGACAGTTGTCCGGATTTGTGAATTTCCGGCCAAACAGACCAGCTACCGGAAAAGTCTCCGAATTGGATCGAGATTTTGGCTACCCAACCATTGTTAGGCATCCCGAGCACGTTCCCGAAGTCGGAATCGGCAAAGGTAAACTCGAACCTTGCTTTTTCGTAATTTTCTAGTGCTTAAATAGGATTAAAAATCCATAAAATATTCGTGGTAGCTTAGAAAATTACGATTTTTTTTGCAATAGTTTAGTAATATTTCTAAGGACCGCGGGGCAGAGTTTTATAATTTTTAGAGCTTATTTGAGCAGTTTTTGCAAAAATGATCAATTATAAGGACTAAATTGAAATTTTACATATTGTGATGGATGATTGATTTGATGGGCCCAGGAGGGGCTGTGTGATGTGATTGAGTTGTGGATATATGGATTGTGGATATAGAAGTGTGTTTTGAGCCCTTTTACAGGTTGGGTAGGTCCTAGGTATAGGGGAGACTCTGCCAGATTTTCGGCATGACTTAGGACGTATTGGGTCTTTTCTTGATTTGTATTGAGTCATTTGTATTAAATGATTGTAATAAAATTGTCAGGTGAGCCGATGACCTTTCTTCCTCCGCCGCCTCGGTGACCATCGTCAAGTCTTTGAGTAAAATATTAATTTTAATTGTAATTTCGATATTATTATATGTTCAGCATGCCCATGCATCACTTATATGCATATATTTATGTAGTTAAACTCTAGGCACGATTTATGATGCATGATAACTATTAAAGTGTCATGATGTTGTTGTGGTAATTTGGAGCAAGCAGCGTGCGTTGGCGTGCGTGTGATGTGGTGTGGACTATGGATAGGACGGGTAGTCACGGCTTGAGTAATTCAGGGACCCGATCCTTCGAGGGGTAGTCACGGCTTGAGTAATTCACTGGGACCCTCGATTTGGTTATTAAGTGGAAGTCCGAGCTTGAGTAATTCAGGCACCAAAGTTGGATTTAAGAGAGTCAGATAGGGATCAGCTCCCATATGTTATGATTGATACTACAGGGTGTGTGAGTGCTCCAAATTATTTTTTTGATGTTATGATGTGAAAATGATGTTGATGTTGCATTTCACTCTACAGGGTGCATTAGTTTTAGATAGTTATAGAGATTATGGTTAAAATTGATATTTTACTCTCTGAGTCGAACGCTCACTGCATTCAAAAATTTTACAGCCACAGAAGATACTTTTTTTGAGGTTAACCTGCTTTCTCCCTCGCAGGTCAATTATTACTGTTTGTATAAACTTGTTAAATCTTAGAATTTCCGCATGTGTTAGAAATGTTTATTTGATTTGGGTCTGTAAACTAAATTATTATTTTTGGACCTGTAAACTTAATATTCTATGCATGTTGGATGGATTGGATGAGGGAGCTGAGCTCCCATTTATTTTTATGCTGATGAGTATGTGGAGGGTGAGCTGAGCTCCCCAATTGAGTATTTATTATGTTTACAGGTCGGGTGAGTCGAAAACTCCCCGTTTGAAAGTCCATTTTATGGCCGGACTCTGTCCGTTTGTTTTCTTGAAATTGGGCCCAAATGGGCCTTAGAATTGGGTAAATGAACAGTTAGGCTTACTACGGGCCTCGGGGGCTTTAGGCTGGCCCAGGTCCTAGTGCCGGTCCGGCCCATAGGTTGGGTCGTGACAGATGTGGTATTAGAGCCAGGTTCCAGATTCATAGGGAAAAATCATCTAAGTGTTGGGAAGAGTCTACTAGGAGTCACATGCGGAGTATAGGATTCTGTTTCGTCTTTTCCTGTAATTCTTTGTTTCTAGATTCTACGTTATACCTCGGGAAATATAAGATTACCTCAGTTAGTGTCTTGATTTTCGTGGAGTACATAGAAATGTGAAATAGAGTTAGTAGACGTGTGAGGTCTATCATGAGGATACGTACTCCAAGAAATATTATATTTTTGTCAGTATGGGTTTAAATGGTGTGCCCATTTCGTGTAAGGCACGAGTACATAAAAGTGAGTCTTAAAAGTACAGTTGCCCTAGATAAGGATGAGGATACCACTACTGGCAGTCATCAGTAGATGACCCAGTCAGAATAAGTTTGTGATAATAGAAGATTCAGGAGAGATAAGAAATTAGGAGACCTAGTCTGTCAAGACGTATCGTAGTAACTATACAATGTTCTCGATGTCCGCTCGTAGTCGCAGACATGCATCGACATGAGATTATTGTGTAGAGCTGCGTACTTCCCTGTAGTGCTTATGATGAGGATGTTGCAGGCAGTCTCTGTTTTGGTACAGTAATACCAGAACAGAGTTTTATATCTGCAGAGGAGTTGGGAACTCCTGGTTAAGAGCCTAGAGCTAGAATATCGAAAGGTCACGGTTGGGTGGTAACTAGAGTCGGTGACTCGATTACCCTAGCATGAGCTAGAGTTACAAGAAGAGTTGCCATCGGACTGCAGGTTTCGGACTAGTTGCATAGTATAGGTGATACCTATAGAGTGAGAATAGTATACTTTGTGTGTATCAGTATGGAATAAAGTACAACCCTACTACCTAGGGAAGGTCGAAACTATGAATTGATGATTTACGGAGCTATGATATAATAAATGAGACATTAATTTGACATGGTTTTGGGCAAGGTGGTAAATGTAGTACCTTTGTTGCAGCAAGTTATGGTATAGTCCTATCTTTTCAGAAGGGATCGAAAGTTATTACTAATAATGGTGACCAATAAAATAGTGTCCCAGATGGGACTGTAGAGTGTGGTAGAGAGTAGTTGGCTCGGGTATCCTGGAGAGGATACAAGTTCCATTATAGGAATCATATATAATCAGATCATGATGGATGTAAGTCCTTTGAATTGGATGACAGGTTTGGGTGCCCGGAATCTTAAGTTTTGGCTAGTTGAGTAAACATGGAAAATAATAATTATAATAGTGTTAAGAGTAATAAATTAGCGAAGATAAATCACAGAAGGCCAATGGATAAAGAAAGTGCAGAATGAAAGTTTGGACAAGTGATTGTAGATACAATATAATCTAAATGCTAGTGGAAGTACTAGCTAGAGTGGTCAAAGGACCAAATCTGAGTAGCACAGACATATGATAACGCGATAGAGACTCTGAAAGATATAGTTAGCAAGTACTGCTATTATGTTAGGAAAAAGAATGGAACCAGGGATAGAATAGTCAAGTTCTATTTTGGGTAAGACAAAGGAAATAAATGAAAGGACAACCTAAAGAGCGCATAATAAAAGGAACAAAGTTAAGATATAGGATAGGCTAAGCGTTATTCTTGGCAAGGAGAATGACAAGGATGGAAAACCCAAAATGGGACCACATTAGTGAGAAAAGTGATGGAGGTATGGAATACAATAATAATGAGTAAATGCTAGAAGGTATGCGATGGTATTGCAGACTACCTAATTAGGCAGAGAAAACGAAGTTAGTAAGTAGTAAGTTGATTAAAGGTCAATCGAAGGGATCAAATAGGTATGATGATAGGAAAAGAATGATAGATAATGATACATATGCTTAGTTTAGACTTTTGAGATAGTGAGAAGGTAGTTAGAGGTTCGTTATGAATGTCAGGCAAACATTGTTAGTGTGATTAATAGAATCACTTTGTAGTGAAGCAATAACGACAGGACAATAGTAGGGGTAGAACGAAAAGTGACAAGTCTGGGTGGTTATAAATCACTAGAAAGTTCAAGGATCAAATTAATGACCATAGATAAGGGTGGAATTAGTGTTGGAAGAATTTATTAGTGAGAGAAATCTTTCAGGAATCAACAAAAGTTAAGGGCACAATATAAACGATGATAGATATGAATCATTGGTCGAGTATAAGTAAAGTTAATAAATTATAAAATATTATGTCAGGAAGGACAATGGTACGGTAAAGTGTTCATGCAGATGATATCTTATAGGTAGAGCACAATTGTGCTAAGAGATGATGAAATTTGAAGAGAAAGACCAAGAAACATAGATTAAACGTTATTATATGGACAATCGGGCGTAGTTGAATATAAGAGGATATTTTTCTTTCTTTTCAAGTTTAGCTTATGCTTTTCGTTCTAGAAGGTTATATAAGGAACAGAGACTGAGTCAAGGAGACCTAGTTATTTGAGAGTTTGGTAAGCACCAATTCATATACAATTTCGTGATATGAGAATGACAGTAAGTGCATACCTAATGTTAAGTATGAAAGGACGATCAGAGTAATGGCAGGAGTTAAATTGAGTTAGCTACCAAGGCTTGCGACTGTTTTAAACCATGAGCTAGATGAAGTACTATTTATGGATGAGTTTCAATAGATGAAATTGTTGCTGATGGATAATTTGAGGTTGAAGTTTAGAAAGCTATGGGCAGTATACGTGATTATATTAAGGAGAATGAACATGTGAAGTATCTTGTTTAGAATTAAGGCATGGCACACATTTTCCATAGCAGTGTTAGTTCAGAAGGAACTTATAGTTTCAGGGGCTCCTATCCATCCAGGATGAGCAATTTCCTACTGAGGTTAGTGGGGAATGATAATGTTCTGATAGTTAAGTTGGAAAAAGGGAATACAAAAAGAATTTTCTATGGTTAATTACAAGTGATACATAAGGTGAAGAATGTGCTGGTAGGAGTAAATCGTAAGGTTAGAATTCCTGAAGTAATAGAACTAGTAATCAAGATAAGACTAAGAAACAAAATGAAAGTTAAAGTTGATGATGGGATAGACATCTTTGAAGGAAAAGGTGTAAGGATGAGATAGGACTAAAATTAAGGAATAAGTACAGCAGGTTGAAATGATACCAACAATACCAAAAATAGGAAAAGGGAAGTGGATAAGATGCAAAGGACAGGAAGAGAGCTCGATAGAGTCAGTTATAATGATGAGGATAAGGAGTGTCTAACCATTGCCCCTGTGTTAACACTACCTATGAGCGGTGAAGGATACACCGTGTACTGTGATGCCTCTAGAGTTGGCCTAGGGTGTGTTTTGATGCGGAATGGAAAAGTAGTGGCTTATGCTTCAAGGCAGCTGAAGAGGCATGAGCAGAACTATCCCACCCATGATTTGGAAATGGCGGCTGTAGTCTTTGCACTAAAAATCTGGAGACACTACCTGTATGGTGAAGTGTGCGAGATATACACCGACCATAAGAGTTTGAAGTACATCTTCCAACAGAGGGATTTAAACTTGAGACAGAGGAGATGGATGGAGCTTCTGGAAGACTATGATTGCCCCATCCAGTACCACCCTGGGAAGGCCAATGTAGTAGCAGATGCTTTAAGCAGAAAATCTTCTGGCAGTTTGGCGCACATTTCAGCAGAGAAGAGACTGTTGATTCAGGAGGTACATGAGTTGATGGATCAAGGTTTAATCCTAGATCTTTCAGATGAGGGGGTATTGTTGGCTCACTTTTCAGTGAGGCCAGACTTGAGGGGCAGAGTTAGAGTTTCCCAGCACAGAAACCAACAATTAATGAAGATTATAGAAAGAGTACAGCAAGGTGAAGGTGGTGAGTTTGGATTTGCCAATGATGGCGCCCTAGTGCAAGGTTCTAGGATATGTGTGCCCGATGTGGACAACCTCAGGAATGAAATCATGCGAGAGGCACACTACACACTGTATAGTGTCCACCCAGGTTCCACCAAGATGTACCATGATGTGAAAGATAGCTACTGGTGGAATGGCATGAAGAGAGACATAGCAGACTTTGTGTCCAAGTGCTTGACTTGTCAGAAGGTGAAGTTTGAACACTAGAGACCGTCAGGGAAAGTGCAAGAGCTCCCTATCCCCAGATGGAAAGTGGGAAATGATCACTATGGATTTTGTGACTGGGTTGCCTCGTACCACGCGAGGATATGATTCGATATGGGTAATTGTAGACCTCTTGACCAAATCAGCTCACTTCTTACCTGTAAAGACTACATACTCTGTGGCATAGTATGTCCGGCTCTACATTCGAGAAATAGTCAGATTGCATGGAGTTCCTGCCCATAATATCCGGCAGAGGGCCCCGCTCACTTCTCGGTTTTGGAGAAAGTTGCAGGAGGCACTTGGCACACGCTGAACTTTAGTACGGCTTTCCACCTCGCATGCATGCACGGACAAATTGAAAGGACAATCCAAACACTGGAAGACATGCTTCGCATGAGTGTTTTGGATTTTGGAGGTCAATGGGATGAGCAGCTAGCTTTGGTGGAGTTTGCCTACAACAACAGTTATCACTCCAGCATAGGGATGGCACCCTATGAGGCACTATATGGAAGAAAGTGTAGGTCTCCTCTGTGTTGGACGGAAATGGGGGAAGCGAAGGTGCATGATGTAGACCTAGTGCAGTACACTTCAGAGGTAGTTCCTTTAATCAGGGAACGATCAAAACTTTCAAAGAGGCGTAAGAGTTATGCAGACCCCAGACGGAGGGATGTGGAGTTTGAAGTGGGCGACTATGTATTCCTGAAGATTTCTCCAATGAAGGGAGTCGTGAGATTTGGAAAGAAGGGCAAGTTGGCAGCTCGGTATATTGGACCTTTTGAGGTTACTGATAGAGTTTGAGCAGTTGCCTACCGGTTGGAGCTACCACCCAACCTTTCTCACGTTCATCCCGTGTTTCACATCTCCATGCTCAGGAAATACATTCCAGATCCTTCTCATGTACTGCAGCCGGATGTGATAGAGCTAAAAGAGAACTTGACATTTGAGGAGCAACCTGTAGCCATAGTGGACTACCAAGTGAGACAGCTAAGAACAAAACAAATCCCTATGGTTAAGGTTTTGTGGAAGAGCCAGTCAGTGGAAGAGTGCACCTGGGAGTCAGAACGGGACATGCGTAGCAAGTACCCTTATCTGTTCAATGTGTAATCATATACTTTATTCTGCCTTGTGTAAAATTCGAGGACGAATTTTCTGTAAGGGGGGAAGAATGTAACACCCCTGATTTTTATATATTATTATTGGGCTTCGTAGGTATCTCAATTCGGAAATTCGGCTTGTCCTGATTTGTGAATTTCCGCCAAATGACTACCACTACGGAAAAGTCTCCGAATTGGATCGAGATTTTGGCTACCCCACCATTGTTAGGCATCCCGAGCACGTTCCCGAAGTCGGAATCGGCAAAGGTAAACTCGAACCTTGCTTTTTCGTAATTTTCTAGTGCTTAAATAGGATTAAAAATCCATAAAATATTCGTGGTAGCTTAGAAAATTACGATTTTTTTTGCAATAGTTTAGTAATATTTCTAAGGACCGCGGGGCAGAGTTTTATAATTTTTAGAGCTTATTTGAGCAGTTTTTGCAAAAATGATCAATTATAAGGACTAAATTGAAATTTTACATATTGTGATGGATGATTGATTTGATGGGCCCAGGAGGGGCTGTGTGATGTGATTGAGTTGTGGATATATGGATTGTGGATATAGAAGTGTGTTTTGAGCCCTTTTACAGGTTGGGTAGGTCCTAGGTATAGGGAGACTCGCGATTTTCGGCATGACTTAGGACGTATTGGGTCTTTTCTTGATTTGTATTGAGTCATTTGTATTAAATGATTGTAATAAAATTGTCAGGTGAGCCGGGACAGCCTTCTTCCTCCGCCCAACCGCCTCAGTGACCATCGTCAAGTCTGTGAGTAAAATATTAATTTTAATTGTAATTTCGATATTATTATATGTTCAGCATGCCCATGCATCACTTATATGCATATATTTATGTAGTTAAACTCTAGGCACGATTTATGATGCATGATAACTATTAAAGTGTCATGATGTTGTTGTGGTAATTTGGAGCAGTGTGCGTGCGTTGGCGTGCGTGTGATGTGGTGTGGACTATGGATAGGACGGGGTAGTCACGGCTTGAGTAATTCGCTGGGACCCGATCCTTCGAGGGGTAGTCACGGCTTGAGTAATTCGCTGGGACCCTCGATTTGGTTATTAAGTGGAAGTCCGAGCTTGAGTAATTCGCTGGCACCAGGTTGGATTTAAGAGAGCTGTATAGGGGATCAGCTCCCATATGTTATGATTGATACTACAGGGTGTGTGAGTGCTCCAAATTACCTTTTTGATGTTATGATGTGAAAATGATGTTGATGTTGCATTTCACTCTACAGGGTGCATTAGTTTTAGATAGTTATAGAGATTATGGTTAAAATTGATATTTTACTCTCTGAGTCGAACGCTCACTCCTGTTCAAAAATTTTTACAGGCCACAGGAAGATACTTTTTTTGAGGTTAACCTGCTTTCTCCCTCGCAGGTCAATTATTACTGTTTGTATAAACTTGTTAAATCTTAGAATTTCCGCATGTGTTAGAAATGTTTATTTGATTTGGGTCTGTAAACTAAATTATTATTTTTGGACCTGTAAACTTAATATTCTATGCATGTTGGATGGATTGGATGAGGGAGCTGAGCTCCCATTTATTTTTATGCTGATGAGTATGTGGAGGGTGAGCTGAGCTCCCCAATTGAGTATTTATTGTGTTTACAGGTCGGGTGAGTCGAAAACTCCCCGTTGGAAAGTCCATTTTATGGCCGGACTCTGTCCGTTTGTTTTCTTGAAATTGGGCCCAAATGGGCCTTAGAATTGGGTAAATGAACAGTTAGGCTTATTACGGGCCTCGGGGGCTTTAGGCTGGCCCAGGTCCTAGTGCCGGTCCGGCCCATAGGTTGGGTCGTGACAATATCTTTCCAGAAACTTGAGTGGTAAAAAGAAAGAGCGCTTTCTTGGCAATAGTTAGATGCCTATCTATTTGTGAAGTCAGAATTATCTTTTCACTTGGTCCGAGCATTGAAGAATATGCTTGAGCGAGTAACTCTTGTCCGAGTGTCCGAGCATCCTGTTCAAGTACTTTGTTGTTACTTGGACCAGATTTGAGCTTCATTACTTATTACTTAATTATACATTGCTCGCCTTCGGGTATCGTTTTGGTGGCTGTAGCATCAATTATTTAGTTTGTTTGTGCTGTTGGTAAGAAGATTTTGTTAAATAATTTCTCATACTGCATATATTTACGATTCAAATTGCATTGAGCTGTAAGGAGTCAATCAACTAACTCAAGAGCCGATAATGGAGAGAAAACGGTCTACTTCCCTCAGAGAATTTATAAATCTTCTCTTCAACCACATTGATGAGCACACACAAGGCTTGTCAGAAAACATTCAGTACATAGTAGAAAAGGTAAACAAGATTGAGTCTGAAGCAAAAAGCCATCTAAATTTGAGGTAGCTTTGGCATTGTAATGCACAAAGTCTAATTTCTTACTCGTTCTTTTCTTTTTCTCCTCCTCCACCTCACCCACAATTTAGTGTAATTTTGCAAATTTGAATATAGGCCTAGTTTAATGTTACAATGTCTACTATTTTGCTGTTTAATGAAATACCAGAATTCTGTTGCTCGTCTAAAGCAATATATGGATTATTATTATTATTATTATTATTATTATTATTATTATTATTATTATTATTATTATTATTATGTTGTTTGGTGGTTTAAAGCAAGGAGATGTCTGCTTTTCCTCGTTAAATTATGATGATGCAAAAACAATGGTGAGTGCCCACTCCAACTAAACCAATCCCTTCCCCAAAATTTAACAGGGAAAGAAAGAAAGAAAGAAAGAAAGAAAAAGCCTGGTATCAACCATTGATGTGAAATGGGTACAAGCGTGGCCTGCCCACATTGTCAATTACCACAAACGAATAAATAGCAGCTTCACTAACGAATCAATGCCCATATATTAATAATACAAAAAATGAAGTAAAAGTTGACGTAAAAGAGATTTATGAAACAAATGCATTCTAAAGATATTTTGAGTTGTAAGATAATTTTGCTTTCAATAAAGTAAGTTGCAATCTATTAATCATCGACCTGCCTACAGAGATAACACCAACAAGCACCCATGCAAAATGCATTAACAAAATAAAGTCTGAAAGTGACTAATCAAATGCTCTTTCAATGGCATTCAATCTCTTTTATCAGCCTAAATACCAAGTCAAAAGGCCTTATATCTGTGTTGAATTCTGACTCCAATCAACTACATAAACCGGAATCTGTGTTCGTGTGTGCAGTGAACAATGACAGCAACAGAGGTAATCAATCAAATGTGAAAGATAATTACATTTGAAGCATGATTATTGATAACTGATCAATTGCTAGGGATACAACAGTCAAATTGTCTGAAAAAGAACCTCAAGGGGAAGGATGAGGAAGAGGAGTTCAACTACCTAATTTAAATGCATCCACAAAAAGACCTAAGCACACTCCTGCTTTCCAATAGTTCATCATCACTACAAAAGACTGCAATCTCCCAGTGGATAGAGAAGAGGGCTTTCTGTACATTAGCATGCCAATCCCTTCAATGGCAGCAACCACAACACCTGCGACCAATACATCCCAGTCACCCGTCTGTCCAAGAATTGTAGCAAGTGCATTTGCGGTGTAGAAACCCAATAGAACGAGAAATATCTTCATGGGGAAGTTCTTTCTTGCCGAATTCAGCTTCTGTAGTAGCTGTTGGCCACCTGCACTTACTATCCTTCCCAATCGCGTGCCACCAAGACCACTGTCACCATCAAGATTCTCTTGTCCACCATTTCCAGATAACCCCCCTGTGTTCAAGGCAAATGGTATTATCCAATCATGTCTTCTCAATTGAAGCCTGTTTCAAAGCAGGAGAATCAGTGGCATGATATAAATGTGCAGGATACTAAACCAAACATCTCATAACAGGTTTGCAATTATGGAGGTAAAAACCTAATTTGCCACAGTAGGTAAGGAATGGGATGTTTATAGAATCATAATCCATATGCCTTTCCATTAGTCCACTGATACAAGAAAAATACCCAATGAAGCAAATGGAAAAAAAAAAAAAAATCAAACGAACAGGATGCAATGTCAATAAACCAAGTAACAGACCAACTCACATTCCACTAAAGTCCTCAAATCAATGAACAGGTCATGCTTGAACTGATTCTATGAGTAACCTAAAGATCTCTCCTTTCAGATATCCACTTATCCACTCAATTCCAACAATTCTCTCAGCACCTGTCAGCCATTCTGGCCCATGACCTCGACACTGATACCAGGACCGGGCCCAACTTAAAAGGAAGGACGTTTGCCCAAGTCTTATATGTAGCACAAAACCACTAACCACTAATAAGTGACTATCGGAATTTTCTTATGTGTTGATACTTAACTATCTTGATGTGAACACTGCAATACAATGTCATGGTCATGGATCCAAATAAAGAAAATCCCCTTTGAGTGACAATCTCAATGTCCAAAAAGTTTGAAGTGTACCTCCTCCTGAGAAAAGGGAAAGACTTTACGCCAAATTTTGATGTATGTCCACTAAAATTCAGCTCACTGCTCCAGTTCTGCATTGCATACGCTTTGAGAGTCTTACATGATCTTTCAGAGACTTCACTCTCCATCACTAATAAACCAGACCTCAGCATCCTCGCTCCCACTTGACAGGCCATGAACTATAAGCAGACATTTGACAAAGCATTAGAATTCAGAACCATCTACAAATGGAAAGAATGGTTATTTCTCAAACATTCAATTTGACTAGTGCTCTTTCCTTACTTGTTGCTCGAATCGAAGACCATTAAACATGTTCTTGTACTAATCTTTACGTCCTCGCAAAGACATCGAGATCTCCTCACAAACTTTGAATGCTATACATTTGTCTGAGTACAGAATTATCCAAAACTCTTGACAAAGGAACAAGATAATTTATCATTGGAAAAGAAGTTTTCTCCTTTTTTTCTTGATTAATAGAATATCAAGTCGGGAAATTGGATTTTCCTACCTCCCTCTTTCTCTATCTCTCTCTGTCTATCTCTCTCTCTTTCCCCCTGCGCTCCTATACATATCAATTTATGTGTAATTAATTTCCTTTTAACTTTATTTTTTTAGGGATTCAGTCTATAATGCAGTGTAAAATTAACTTACATGTATATAGACATAGAGATGCAGAAAAGCAAATCCCTAACCTGCAAGGAAAGTGAAGCTTCAGCCTTTCCAGCTTTCTCCGAGTTTGCTGCTACTCTACTACCTGTGTGGTGGTAGAGAAGGAACAAGAGAGGCACACAAAAGCAAGGACAGATAGAGGGGGAGGAAAATAAAAAGGACTGCTATCTCGGCAGTCCAGGTGGCACAATGGGAGTGGACAAAGTTTCTCACTCGATATACCTGGGTGCAGAGAATAGAAGCCCACATCTTTGTGGACACAGTTTATGCTTATACCTATGACTGCCATGGGTTGCCTCCTTAGCTATATATTAGCTGAGTCCTGAATTTCAAAAAAAGCAGAAACAGCAATTTTACGGTTTGGGAACATGGGTACTAAAGTTTTGATGCTGCTATGCTTCTTGACCTCTATGCGCATAAATTCACTTGCTGCACAACAAGAACACCGAGAAGAAGAAGCAGAGCAATTGTTTTCCTTACAACCCAAACAATGGAATGGCAGGGTGATAGAAGTGAAAGGAGGCCCAGAATCAGTGATATGGGTGGTGCAGCTATCTGATCTCCATTTTAGTGTCCACCAACCTGATAGAGCTCTTGACTTCAAGAAAATTGTAGGTCCTGCTCTTCAAATGATTAACCCTTCTCTCGTCCTCATCACTGGTGATCTCACAGGTATGATTTTTTTTTTGGGTGTAATTGTTCATGAATTTCTTGTTAAGGCGTTATTGATTTATTGAAAACACATGCAAATGAATTGTGGGTTTATTTTGGATATTCTGTTTGTACATTGATGAATTTGTCGTTGGTCAAGAAATGAATTGTGAATGGAGATTTGAACTGAGATAAGAAAAAATTCGAGATATTAATGCTATTTCAAAGCCATATCTGGTGCAAATGATGATCGAGTGAATTTAAAGATTCTTCTTTTTACTTAAACCTTTATCTCCATAAAACCTAAAAAATCAGATTCTTCTCTTAATAACCCTAACCCTTTGTTTGGATTGAGAGAAATGAAGAGAAGAGAAAAGAAAAGAAACTTGATTTCTTTAAATTCCTTTGGACAACAAATGAAAGGGAGAATTGAAGAGAAAGGAAGAAAAAGGAGGAGAAATGAAGAGAAATTTTAACTCAAAATATTTCTCTCTAAATTGGTGGGAAATGGTGAGAAATTGTAGTTAAAATATCTAAATATCCTTCTATAATATAAGTATAAGAAAGGAAATGAGGGTATAATAGTTATTTCTCCTATAGAAGAAATTGTATTTCTCCTCTATTAGAGTAAATTAAATTTACTTTCTTTTCTTTTCTCTTCATTTCCTCTCTTTAATTTCCCTTCATTTCCCTTGCCAAGTTAAGGATTCAAACAAAGGGTAAGTCTGTTTCTTTGTACGCGAGTTCGATGTGCCAAAGAGAAACTAACTGCATGCAGCAGTTCCTTTCCTTACACATTTAAGTTTTCTTAGCTGGAAGTGGTTCTTAAAAATTCAGTTTCTTTATTTCTTTTCTATTCATTCGAATGGACTCCATGCTTCCTTTCTTTGAATTATGTTTCCCAGATTGATGATATCTTATTACTGTTATTCGTGGTTTTAATAATGCAAGATCTCATCCTTGATGTCCTTGTCACATATGGAGAATTAGTCTTTCATCTTTAATGGGCTGCCATTATACTGCAAGATACCATTAAGAGAAGAATCTGATTTTCCCCCTTTTGATTAATTTTATATTTGTTTATTTGGAAGTATGCCAAATATATGTTCTCACTTTTAAACTGCCTTTACCAATCCTAGTGATGTCCGGACGGATCTCCTCAAAATACATTATTCTTCTCTTTTCCAGATGGGAAAAGCAAGGACTTGTTAGTAATGAAACAAAACGAAGATGAGTGGCTAGAATACCAAAATATAATTGAAGATGTTGTGAAAAGAAGTGGACTTGATAAGAACAT
Organism: Hevea brasiliensis; assembly: GCF_030052815.1. Lineage (NCBI taxonomy): Eukaryota > Viridiplantae > Streptophyta > Magnoliopsida > Malpighiales > Euphorbiaceae > Hevea > Hevea brasiliensis. The sequence goes on along the minus strand of NC_079499.1, from coordinate 600,590 downwards.
CTTCTATGATCTCAGAGGAAATCATGATATTTTTGGAGTACCCGTTGTTGGTGGTTCATTTGATTTCTTTTCGAAATACAGCATTAATGGGCAGTTAGCAAGAAGGGGAAATGTCAACAGTGTTACCCTTGAGGTCTGTCCCTTCCTCTAGATTAAGTTTATACTTATAAATAATCACTTTCATGCATTGCATCTACTAGTCAAATTTGAAGTTGTAATTTATTAATTTAACAGCTAGAATCCTTTGAAGTTTAATTTCATCCAACATTTTATTTTATTTTATTTTGGCAGCCCAAAATGTCCCTTTTGATCTTGGTAATCGCTTAAATTATTTGTTCCTTAAACAATGCCTGTCATCTAATATTGGCTGTTCATGGTCTCAATACTTTCTGGTAGTTACTTTAATATTCTTGTCACCTTCATCCAAACTTAAATATCAAAAAAGAAAGAAATGAAATGAAATGAAAATTTTCACACCGCACTTTAGGTAACTATTGTGGAAATGTTTCTTCTTTCTTTAGTTTTTCACTTGTTATGTTTCTCTAACCAGTGGAATGAATTAGAGTATTTAAGTGATGTCATTTCCATTAGGCATTTATGTTCACTTTGGGAAATCTTCTATCAAGTGAACTTTCAAATGCTACAGTAACTTCTTGCTTATCATTGAACATCAATATTATGAGGCCGGGTTAAAAATGCAATTTTGTCCATTTGTTCAATGATAAGCATAAAATTTTATTTACTCTCTCTCATCGTAGTCCCTTCTGTTCTGTCTTCCAGACTGGCGAGCGCAAACATCTCTTTATTGGGTTGGACACTGCAATGTCTGTTGGTTTGCGGGGCCCAACTAATCTTTTTGGGCATCCCACTGACCAACTATTAACTCAATTAGATTCTCAGCTATCACAATGGGATTCTCAAACAAATAAACCTGTAACTAAAATATCCTTTGGACATTTTCCACTTTCATTCTCAGCATCCTCGCATTCTGGGAAGAGCCTGAAAGATATTTTTCTTAATCATTCCATATCAGCTTATTTGTGTGGGCATCTTCATGCTAGGTTTGGTAAGAATTTAAAACGGCACCACCAGTCAACGTCAAGTCAAAACCTTTTGTCCTTGCAGAAATTTTTTCAGTTAAATATGCAACAAATACCTTCAGGAAGTGCAAAAAACTGTTCATTTGGAGCTCCATCAGCTGAGGAGTTCTGGGAGTGGGAGATGGGTGACTGGAGGAAAAGTAGAGCCATGCGGATTATGGCTATTGACAGAGGTCATGTTTCATATTTGGACATTGATTTCAAATCAGGAGCCAAAAAAACTATTGTATTGCCCACATTTCCACTAGATTCTCGCTTCATGTCAACATCTTCATGGCATCAAAAGTATGAATGTCAACATATGGTCCCTTCATCTTATGAGACAATCAGAGCTCTTGTGTTTTCTGTTTCTCCAATTGTGTCTGTTGTTGCCAGGATCTATGATGCAAGACCTGGAACTCTGAATATTGTCTTGGAAACACCCATGATGAAGGTTGTGGTAGATATGTCCAGGGGAGATTTTTATGCAGCTCCTTGGAATCACAAAGCCTTCGATGATCCATCTCCTGATAGATTTTGGCTGCAAATAGAAGTAATTGACATAATGGGAAGATCAACTTTGTCTGAACTAAGGCCATTTTCAGTAAATGGTTTAACTACTAAGATCTCATGGACATGGAAGGAATTCTTTGTGATGGGTTGTCAATGGGCTGAGTTGTATTATCCAATCTTCTGGTCTGTTATATATTTAATGTTATCCATTCTGCTTATTCCAAGACTTCTCTTATTTTCAAAGAAGCAGTACTCTTACAAGTCTTTTATTGTTGAAAAAGGTTTCTTCAATGGTATAGCATGGGTTTTTCAGGACCTCTGCAGGCTTCCCATTACATGGTTTGGTATTTTAGGGTATTTGATATACCTTTTATTGTTTCCCTGGTTTATTGGGCAAGTTTTCACTGATGGTGAGGATAAGGGGTACATGACCTACATGGGATGGGTGGTAAGATCATCCAATGACAACGGAAATCAGGAGTACATTGGATCTCCAGATATAATGGTGGTTGTCCTTCCCCATCTCATCTTTGTGGTTTTGCCTGCTACTTTTGTTGCTGGGGCATTGGCTGCTGAAAGAGGCATGTTCAAGGAACATTTTCTCTCTCTTTCAGGGAAGAAAGAAGATGATGATTCTGGTCAGATGAATAAGAAATCTCAAGTGCTTGATAAACAGGGAGATAGAAGACTGAAATTTTATTTTGGTCGTAGGTGCATTCGGAAAGTTCTATTGGTGGTTTGCTTGGGAATCTGTTGGAAGCATTTTATGGTGAGTTTCAATTCCTATGCAACTTGTAGTGAAAAATATGGCTATGTGAAGTATATACATCATATCTTATAAAATTGCACACAGAGAGGGTTGGTGGGTGGGTTACTTTCATGATTTTAGCAGGAAGTTTGAAGTGATTAATTACTAAAACTTACTTCTGTTAGTGATAATATTGTAACACTCTCCCCAGCATGAATCCCATATTTTTGAGAAAACAAGATGAGATCCCAGCCTTCCTCCTACCAAAGTGATAATAGCTTGAAATTCATGGGTTGGGTAACTTATGCTTGGGAACTAGAATTAGGAAATCTTGTACGGCAAAGTAGAAAGATGATGAAATCAGAATTGGTTTTTTTTTTTTTTTTTTTTTTTAAGCCTGTAGTTTAGACTAATTCGATGATAAACATGACAGAAGAAACTAAAATGGGGAAAAAAATAAATACCAGCTCTACATCTCTGTAGGTTTCAAGGAATCACGCATTCAAGAGAAAGCCTCAACACTTTCTAGGATTAAACAGTTAGTTGTATAATTCTGATACTGAATTGAGAGTGGAAAAGTGTGTGTGTGGGCGCGCGCGCGTCTATATATATATATATAATGTTTTGGGAAGGACCATGTTGTTTTGTTTCTGAAAATCTGTATGGATGTGGTGTCTGATAATTTTAGAGTAAGATGGAAAAGATATTTGCACTTTGAACCATTAAGGCACCATTATTTGATTTCTCCTAATGGCCTTTATCACTCGAGACCATTTTTATGGGGACTACATAATAAAGAACATTGACTAGTGTTCACTGGATTTAATTACCATTATCTGTTCTGAATCAGTTGTGTTTCTTGTAGAATTGCAGAGCCCTTATGAAAGCTTATGAGATGAACCCATTGTTCCATTTTCCGGGCTATAGCCTTGCAATTCCATTGCTGTTGGCTTACACTATCTACAAAACCAGGAGGATTTAACAAGTGCCAGAGTGAGGACCCTGAGCTACAAAATCAAACTATTTATATGATTATGGAAAGTAATTGCAAAATGTGAAGAAGCTTGGTGACATCAACACAAAACCCTGTTTCAAGTTATCAGAAATGGTGAACTATTGCTGCTCTCAATATATTATAGTGAAATAAATTCAAGTACAAGAAACACTTTCCAACGTGATTGTTGCTTATCTGAACTCAAAACCAATGCTGAGGGGAAAATCAAAACATTAAGTTCCAGTTTTTATACTAGTGGTAGGCTGGTAGCTATAGCTGATGTTGCTTGAATGAAATAGAGTATCTGCTCAAATCTGAAAACTAGAATGCGAGTATGCATTCTTGAAAAAGAATTAATAATGATAGTACTTATAGCACTGTTTTTTAGTTCTCTTTTCCTTTTAGTTCTTTGCAAACATTTTGCATCACTATGTATTAGAAACTCAAGGTCCTAAATTGCTGTGGGCCTGTGGCTGTGTTCTTGAATTAATTCTCATAATAAGGATGTGGAGTTGTTGATTTGGCGCTCTTGCTGTCGTCCACTATAAGATTTCATAATCAAGGAAATTTTGAAACATCCAAGGCATCCGTGCTCATATGATTTCAAGGATTTGGTCGGAATAGAATTGCGAGTTTCACAGGTTGAATCATTATTATGCATTGGACCATGAAGGGAATACCAACTCAAGACTGGTTTTTACCATGAAACAACTTCGTCTCAAAAAGCTTCATATTATTCTTGATGATTACAAGCAAATAGAAGTTTTAGCTAGAGAGCATGATTGGTTTGGTGCAAGAAGTAGAATCATTATAACAAACTATGGATAAAGATATCTTTCAAGATAGAGTTGATGGAATATATGAGGTTCAAGCACTAATGAAGCATGAAGCTCAATGGCTTTCCAACTTATTTTGCCTTTAAACAAAACCATCTTGATATTTTAATAATGACAAACTCATTAAAAAATATTTTAAGTAATATTCTAATGTTAAATTAGCCTATTAAATATGAACCAATATTGATATTAACATTATTTAAATTAAGTAATCATGTGGGCTAATTCACCTAAGCATTTTTTTGTTTAATGACCTAATAATTTAATAAATATTTAAATAGAATATGCTCTAGTAAATGGGTGTCAATCACTAAGTTTATTTTATATGTGCTCAACATTTGGATATTTTGAGTAATTTTTTATTAGAACATATTCTATTAGATAATTTAATTGAATATTTTAATAATTGAGGCTAATTAAATTAGTAAATTATTAGCTCAATAGTTTAATAAGTAAAATATTATTATTTGTTCTAGATTAATTTTTATTTAAATTGGCCCAGTTAGGTCCAGGAAAAGTTTAGCAAAAAACTAATTTTTAATATCAACTAAAAAATAAACTTTTTAATAGACTAATATTCTAAGTAATTTAAAAGTTGATATTTAAAATTTTTACTAGGACAAATAACCTTATATTCCAAATATGCACTTCACTCACAATTAAACATAATGCATTATAAAATTTTTAATTACCCATTAATTGAGCTATTTTGTTATATATTAATGTTTATTAATTAAGTATTATAGCTATGTTTTAGTTAATATTGTCTATTTTAGAATATAAAAATATTCATTTTAACATACTTTGAAAATACTAGGATATTTAAATATGCAACACTTTTAAAATTTAAAAATTAGTCTGCCAATAAAAATTTATTAAAGTTGTTGTAATACATTTAAAATATACGGCTGTCTAAAATATTTTTTATTGGTTCAATTAAATAAAAAAATTTAATGAGTATATTCTATTAATATGAAGGTAATTTTTTTATTGGTGCACCTTAATTGAAAAAATATTGCCCATATTCTAATCCTTTAAAAATAGGTTATATAATTTATTAATATTTAAATATATGAGACCAACGATAAATATAACACTAACATACAATTTGTTAATAAGCAATAGTTTTGAAACATTTTAATTTAAATATACCCATATATGTGGCCCAATATATCCAAACTTAAAGAATTAAAAAGATGGCCCCATTTTTCAAAATTAATAGGCCATATTTTTTCAAAATTAATAGGCCATATTCTATTTTTTTTCATTAGCCCAATAAACTAATTAGCCCACCTTAATCATAATCTAAAATATGTTTAAAGTATTTACTTTTAAACAATTTTTTAAATTAATTTAAAATATATTGGGCTAATGGATATTAATGGCCAATATTATAGTAATTTAAAAGTTCTTTTAAATTTATTTTTTATAAAATAAGATTTTTTTTAAATAGATTAGTTTTTATTAATTTAACAAAATTAAAAAAATTAGTGTTCAACATTTTTAGAATTTTCCTTTAATTTTTTTTTAATTTTATTTAAAAACTAAGTTGTGTGATATTTTGTTAAGCATATAGCCTAATAAATTTAAAAGAATTTAACTCAACTAATTAAAAAAAATTAGCTCAATTACTATTCATTGATCATTCATTTTTCAACTTTTTAAATCGTTGGCCGGTTTAACAATATTTAATTTATTATTCACTAATTAATGAGTCAATTAACTCAACTTGAGGATCCTGTGTATCCCTTGAGGGCAAACCCAGGCCGTTACGAGGCTCTGATACCACTTAGCCGAAAAGGATATCCTGTTCGTTAAGCTCACCAAATTCCTCATAAGGTCGGTCCCCCAGTACTGTCCAGTTCTCCACTCGTATTCAGTATTCTGGGTCCAGAGGAGTCCATCGGGCCTTCTAGAGAAAGGCCTGTGAAAAATGAACATGGTTCTAATGTTGGGCTGAGTAGCGATGGGCCTTTCTTCTATTCCATGGGTGTCTATGATGCGCTTCAGACTGTAGCGCCATGCTGATATGGGCTTGAACCATTCCAGGAATCTGGATAGAAGAGTTCTGTTGGTGTTGTTCATAACATATTGATACAGGGCCATGAGTGGGAATTCTATCCCTGTAGAATAGAGAGTAACCATGCACCAGAGGAGCCATAGTTCTTCCAGGATGAGTTCTCTGCCAGGGTGGATACTGAAACAGGTGAGGAAAGGGTTGTCAGGGATAAAGACAGTCGAGGAGGGGAGTAATCCCCTTAGGGTGTTTCTTGCACTCAGGTAGTGAAACAGATGATCCCTTGCGAACTTAGCCATTTTTGTGATAGGCTGGTTTGGTGAGCATCTGGGGGGAAAACTGTCTGGAGTAGGAACTAGGAAATTGTGCATTGGAGAAGGAGTATGTGGAGAGGATGAAGATGATGCCATGAGGATCAAGGGGAGTGTAGAGAAAGATTGGATCAGGTGGAGGGTTTTTGGCCTGGATAGGAGGTCAGGAACCAAATTGTGCTTCCCTTTGATATGCTGGACTGTGAATTTATACTTGGTGAACCAGTCCTTAAGCCTCAGTAATTGTGGTTCAGGAAGAGACTTGTTTCTGAAGTCTAGAACCTTTGGGAAAGATGAGTTGTCCATGACCACAGTGAAATGATGGCCAATTAAATGAAATTCGAATTTCTTTATTCCATTTTTGTGACTAATATCTCTTTGTAGACTGAATGATAATGTTTCTGAGGCTCTGGGAACTCTCCACTAGCATGTCCGCAGATATGTTTTTCTCCTTAAATCTCTTCGATGAGTACTGCACCCTAGTGGGTGTCACTAGCATCAGTCTGAAGGATGCGGTGTCCAATGCTAGGAATCTTTAGTGGTGGCGGGTTTAAAGCCACTTCTTTTAATTTTTTGACTGCACATGTCTGTTCTTCCCTCCATGGTGGGGCATCCTTTTTAAGCATCTTTGATACCGCAAGTGTGGGCAGCCACATGCGGGATAAACTTCCGATATAATTGATAATACCAAGGAATCATTGTATCTGCTTTTATCACAAGTCCCTATCAGGAAACTTCAGTAATTCTTCTGCAATATGAGGTCCCGGTTGGTATTTTCCATCCTTGAATTTCATTCCAAGGAAGTCGATGTCAGTTTGGGCCAGTGAGCTCTTTTTTTCTGATAGCATAATTCCATAGGAATCCACCAATTGTTGAAATGTGGAGAGGAGTGTCCTATGGGTCGCAACATCTTTGGAGAAGAGAAGGATATCGTCTATATAAATAAGAGCACTATGTAGTATGGGCTCAAATATCCTTGTCATGGCCTTTTGGCAGACTGATGGGGCCGTCTTAAGGCCGAATGGAAGGATCGCCCATTGGTATCGGGCCGTAGGAATGCGTAGCGCCTTGGGCCTATCGAGGGGTTAATACCGCTAGCCAAAACCTCGATCAAACTTGGAGAAGACATGGGCTTCGTGTAGTTGAGTGAATGCGGCTTGAAATTTGGGAACTTGTCATCTTGGAGGAAATGATCTGCAGGCTTATAATCTATGACAAAGTTTTTTCTCTCCTAGTCGTCGATCTTTTTTTTTCAACATAAACGCAGGCGCATTGGGAGGAAGTGAAGTGGGTTCTATGAGCCTTGTGTGAGAAGTCACTCTCTCTTCTTCTTTGAGAGCCAAGTCTGTAGGATTCATTCCGTGTGTGATGCCTTTGTCGGATTGATATCTCATTTGAGTTTGATGAAGACCGATAAAAAGAATTTTTTTTTTCCATAGAGGGTGGTGGTGGTGAAAGTGTGGCATGAAGGGAATCACCTTAAGAGAGCTGTCGAATTTCCGAATCGAGGATACCTCCCGAAGCCCATAACACGGGGTTAGTACATAAATTTTCAGAATTTTCTAAGCTCATTTAATGCTCGAAAATACCGCTGCGAAGTTCCGTGGGACCCAGTAAAAAGCGGTGTCGGAAAAATTCGAAATTTATGTCGTTGCGAAGCTCTCGGCGAATGGAGCGTCTTTGGTGGCCTCGGTTTCGTGGGATTCACGGTTTTGAAATTTAGCCCAAAAGTCGAAATGGGCTAAAATCTTCCCGAGCAAAAATCGGACAATCCGCTCGATAGATTTGGCGTTCTTGGTGTCTATGGAAAGCTCTCGCCGAGTAGATGGTTTTGGACACAAGACCCGATCCAATCGGTGGCCGGATCGGCGGTTGGCGAGAAGGCTGAGCCTTGCGCGCGCAGATGGACTCTTTCAGCGGCGTTTCAGCTGGTTCAGGCGGTGCCATTGTTGGGGCAGGAGGCCCAGCCGGCGAGGCGAGGCGGTGGCGGGCGGCGAGGAGGAGAGAGAAAAGAGAGAGAGAAGGGGAGAGCGTCGCGCGCGGGAGGAAGAGGAAGAAAAAGAGAAGAGACCGGTCCGATCCGGTCCGGTTCGATTCGGCCGATTCGATTCGAAATACAAAATTTTGAATTTTTACTCTACCGAAAACGAGGTCCAAAAATTCCGAAAAAAATTCCGTAAAACTCAGAAAAATACGTAGACTCCAAATATATTTTTAGTTTTGTCACGTGGTCTTTAAATAATTTTTTAAAAATCATCAAAGTTTATATTTTCGGAAAATCGAACCCGATTTTTAAAATCCGAAAAATCTCAAAAAAATTCCTAAAATTTAAATAAAATTAAAATACTAAAAATGCTCATAAATAATAAAATTTTGGGGTGTTACAAATTTAATTAAAAAATTGATCGTTTTCATTTTTTAAATTTATTTTTAAATAAATAAATAGGCCAATAAAAAAAATAAACATTTATGAGGCCAAGTTATTTAAAACAATATTATAACAGTTAGGTTAATGTTTTCAAATAATTTATATTTAAATTATTCAATAAGCTTATATTTTTTTTAAACAAAGATTGTGTATATTTAAATTAATGAATTGTTATTTTTTTGGCCACATTTAAGAAAAAATTTAATGGGTTAACATTTTAGATAATGAGTTAGGTCATTTTTGGTTCATATTATTATATATTGCAATTTTTTAACCTAATATTGCCCTAAAAATTAGTATAACAACATGCAAATATTTAATTTATATGACCATGTTAACGTTATATATGACTTAAGGATTAAATATATATATTTTAATATTTCTTTTTCCTAACTCCCCTTTTGGTTATATTAATGGAAAATTTTTATAATAATTTTTTATTTAAGAATTATATATAATTAATAATGTTGAATCATCCATACAGTTATGAGGTTATAATTTCCCACAATTAAGGACCAATTTCGTCTATCGGGCTGAAATTTTACAAGGGCCCTCTTGAAAGATCTTGATCCGAGGCTCAATCCATTAATGAAATTCGGGTCTACCATTATAACCCGAGAAATGCTCCATCGGTTCAACTCTGTAGTAATATGATAACTCGCCACTTCCATTCCATCTTTGAAAATGAACTCGTGATTCCAGTGATGCAGGCCAGAGAGAATAGAAATGGAAGCAGCACCCTTGCCGTCGTGTCCTTCAACCCCTCGCTGGAACGTCGAGAGGCCCTTCCTCACTGGCCGTTTCCACCAGGTGTCTTTCTTTTTCCTTTTATTTTGACCTCATCATTTTCCCGAGAAACGAACATTTTAACCAATTAAAGTGAAAGAGTTTAAAAAAGGACAATCGAAATTCATTCTCTTTATTTATTAAGAATTACTGTTGTTGCTTTTGAAATCCATAATTGAAAGTACATTGGCTGTGAGGCTTACTTGATTTTGATTTTCCCCTTTTCTGCTGTTTAAGAAAGTGGAGAGAGGTGTTCTTGAAAATGAAAGGAAGGAAGTTCCGTCCTGATTCCTGAAGCATTGAGCTTAACAATTTAGAAGTCCATTTTCTTGCCTTTCCCAATTTAAAGTCACTCAAAATTCTACCTTGTGATGACCTTTTTTTTTTTTTCTTTTTCCTTTTCTATTTAGGAAACAAAACGAGGCTTGCTGGTACAAAGGGATTATGTAGCACGGAAACGAAAACGCGGATACAGAAAAACGTGAAAACAGATATTGAAAAATGACATTTTAAAAAATATAGAAAACGAAAACGTGGAGAAAACGCGTAAATATAAAAAATATAGAAATATATTTATAAATAAATAATATATATATATATTTGAAAGTTCTAATTATAATAAATTTAAATATTAAAAAAGAAAAAAATAATGAAATTAATTATTTAATTAATTAGATTATTTATATATTTATAATTATAAATAATTGAAATAATAAATATATAGAATAATAAAATTAATATTAAAATGCTGAAAATGGAAGGTTGATAGTTTTAATATAGTGAAAATTGAAAAACAAAATAATGATTAAAAAAATTCTCAAATAAGAGATTCGGTCAAAGAGTAGAGCCGTGAAGAAGGAGCAGCGCCATCGGGGAAGGGAGGATGGGGAAGGAAACAGAGACCAGTCACCTCCCATCGCCGGCACGCTGCTGCACCACCAGGTACTCCTCCTCCTCCTCTTCTTCTTCTTCTTCTTCTTCTTCTTCTCCTTCTTTTTTCTTTGCCTTCTCCTTTCTTCCTGGAGCTGCAACTTTTTTTGTTTTTTTTTTAAAGAAACGCGTGTCCGGCGAAGGAAACGCGTTTCCGATTTCAAGGAATTACGGAAACAGCCCCGTTTCCTCGCCGTGTCCTAATGTTTCCGGCAAGGAAACGTTTCCGGAACGGGGAAACGCTCCCGCCTCCCGTTTCCGTGCTTCCTAGCAAAGGGACTCTCCTTAGATTCCTTTAGGTATGCTCATGTATTTGGTTCAATGGCTTTTTCTAGTAATTATCATGTATCATCTCATTTTGCTCGTTTCCTTTTGTTTTTTTTTTTTTTTTAAAACTTTATTATTTGAAATTTCATATTTTTATGGAATGAATGAAAACATGTTTGTAAAAACAAAGTTTTTTTTTTAATATAATTTTGTGTGTATTTTAGCAGCCCCGGAATTGACAAGGCCATTGGTTGTTATGATGCTGCAGTCCAGGTGTGTTTCACGGCTCTCAAATACTTTTGTTTTTCAAATGTTCTTGCATTGGTTTTCTTTTTTAATTTATATTTGTCTAGTATGATATGTAGAAATTTTACATTTCATCGGCTAATGATTACTTTGAATTCTCTAAATATCATTTTTGTTGTTATTATTTGAACATTTTCGGAGGTTTTCTGCCTCACTGTTTTGCAGATTCAAATTAAAAAATTTTATTTTAAAATGAAGGAAAGCCTGCTCTACTGGGAAAAGAAAATTCATCTTAATCTATTGCATAGGGTTGTTTAGAAATTCCAATGCAGGGAGAAAAAAGCAATTTTTGTTTTCTTGAAATTGAATTACTTTCTGTTTCATCTTGAAGACACACATAGAGGCAGCAATATGCAACTCTTATTACATTCTAATTTGACCACTTTGTTTTTAAATGATTTGTTATCTTGTTGAGATAGAGTCACGGACAATAGACTAATAGTTATTATTTTTCTTGGAAATAGGAACTTATTGTCATCGACAATCTTATGTCCGCATTAGTTGGAATTGAAGGACAATATATTTTGATCAAAAGAGTCCATGGAAAGGAGGATGAAATTACTTTCCAGATTGATGCTTCAATGGATTTGGCACTGCAGGTATTATATTACTCTACCATATGAATGTGATAGCTTGGGAAATTATTCTGGTTTAAATACCATTTAGGCATGTTCTGCCATAAGTGGCTGTTGTTGATTGTTGTTTTGCTATGTTGATTGAAAAATTGAGTAGATGTTTAGTATTGTATTTTATTCATTTATGTAGTTTCCATCGGTTTGAAAAAGATTAACATAATTAAAGGATGCTTTATTCTTGAGGATCAACACAGCCACAATGTAGTTTAATTTTTGATATTTAAATATGTATCTATGCTTGTATTCGCATATGTCATATGCACGAAACATTTTGTAGAAAGAGATGATTCTTCTTAATTTCAATTAATCTGTACATGGGTGTATATATATACAATTGATTCCTATAATTGTGTTCTACTAATTAGGAAGAAATCCTAAATAAAAAATCTTAAATAGGAATATAGAATACAGAATATACAAAGAAATAATATAGTGATTGACTTTCCATAACACTCCCCCTCAAGTTGGAGCATAGATGTTAATCATGCTCAACTTGTTACAAATATAGTCAATTCTAGCTCCATTCAGAGCTTTTGTGAAAATATCTCCTAACTGTTCTCCAGTTTTGATGTGTCTTGTTGAAATGATCTGTTGTTGAATCTTTTTACGAACAAAGTGACAATCAATCTCAATATGTGTAGTCCGCTCATGAAACACCGGATTAGAAGCAATATGGAGAGCAGCTTGATTATCACACCACAATTTTGCAGACAGGGAGATCTTAAAACCTGTCTCATCTTGTAATTGAAGTATCCACATTACCTCACATACTGATTGTGCCATGGCTCTGTATTCGGATTCAGCATTAGATCAAGAAATTACACTCTGCTTCTTGCTTCTCCAAGACACCAAATTTCCTCCAACAAAAATGCAATATTCAGTAGTTGACCTCCTGTCAACCTTAGATCCAGCCCAGTCAGCATCTGAAAAACATTCAACATTCAAATGCCCATGATTACCATATAACAAACCTTTTCCTGAAGCGCCCTTCAGATAACACAAGATTTGTCCCAAGGCTTCCCAATGAGCAACAGTTGGGGAAGACATAAACTAACTTACCACACTAACGGCATATGCAATGTCAGGACGAGTGACTGTAAGGTAGTTCAATTTTCCTATCAATCTCCTGTATCTCTCTGGATCTTCAAACAACTCACTATCCCCTGCTAACAGTTGTAAATTTGGAGTCATTGGTGCACTACAAGGCTTAGCACCTAATTTTCCTGTCTCTGTCAATAAATCGAGGATATATTTTCTTTGAGACAAGAAAATACCCTTCTTACTTCTCATAACTTCAATACCTAAGAAATACTTTAACAATCCCAAGTCTTTGGTCCGAAACTGGGTTTGGAGGAAGGTTTTAAGAGATGAAATACCTGCAGAATCACTCCCAGTGATGACAATGTCATCCACATAGACTACCAGGAGAATTAGACCAACCTCAGATTGCCTATAAAATACTGAGTGATCGCACTTACTATTTTCCATACCAAATTCCTGTACTGCTTCACTGAATCTCCCAAATCAGGCCCTAGGACTTTGTTTCAAGCCATAAAGAGACTTCCGAAGCCTACAAACTTTATTCAACTCCCCCTGAGCAACAAACCCAGGTGGTTGCTCCATATACACCTCCTCCTGAAGATCACCATGAAGAAAAGCATTCTTGATATCCAATTGGTGCAGGGGCCAATCATATGCAGCTGCTAAAGAGATAAACAAGCGAACAGAAGTAAGTTTAGCTACAGGAGAAAACGTGTCAGAGTAATCAACCTCATATGTCTAAGCATATCCTTTTGCTACAAGGTGTGCTTTTGACCTAGCCACAGAACCATCAGGATTTACCTTTACTGTAAATACCCATTTGCAATCAATAGCTTTCTTACCAGTGGGCAAAGGCAACAGTTCCCATGTACCATTAGCATCTAAAGCCTCCATTTTCTCTTTCATAGCAGCACGCCAGCCAGGATGAGACAGTGCCTCACCAACAGTATTAGAGATAGGAACAGAGTCTAAAGAAGTAACAAAACACCGAGAACAAGAAGACAATTGATTATAAGAAATAAAAGAAGAGATAGGGTAAGTACATGAATGATTACCTTTACGAAGAGCAATGGGTAAGTCTAGATCAGAATCATGGTTAGTATGAGATACAGGATCTCCCAACGAAGTAGCTGGTGGAGGATCTGAGTCAGGAATCTCTAATCTCCTGGAATAAACATGAATAACGGGAGGTCAAGTAGGTCTAGCGATGGAAGGAACAGGCTGTGGGAGAGGACTAGACATTGGTTGGACAGTATATATTAAGAGATCATCCTCCTCCCCCTGACTCTCATACACAGATGATTGAGGAAAAAATGGAGTGGACTCAAAAAATGTGACATCTGCAGAAACTAGATAACGATTAAGAGTATGAGAGAAACAGCGGTACCCTTTTTGCAGTTGGGAGTACCTAAGGAAGACACATTTGAGAGACTTTGGATCCAATTTAGTAACCTGTGGACGAACATCATGCACAAAACAGGTACAACAAAAAATACGGGATTCAACAGGGAACAAAAATTTTGTAGGAAACAAAGCAGTATAAGGAATATCCCTATTAAGGACAGAAGACGGCATACGATTGATTAAAAAATATGTCGTAGAAACTGCATCCGCCCAAAAGTGTTTAGGAACTTTCATTTGAAAAAGAAGAGCACGAGTTACCTCAAGAAGATGCCGATTTTTTCTTTTGGCCACGCCATTTTGGGATGGGGTATCCACACAGGAAGACTAATGAAGAATGCCATTTTGTGTCATATAAGACTGAAATTATGTTGAAAAATATTCTTTGGCATTGTCATTTCTTAATACGTGCACAGAAATATTAAATTGAGTTTTGATTTCATTACAAAAGGCATGAAAGATAGAAAATAACTCAGAACGATTCTTCATTAAATATAACCAGGTAACATGAGAGTAATACTCAACAAAAATAACAAAATAACGAAATCCAGTTTTTAGAAGTAACAGAACAAGGACCCCAAACATCAGAATGAACTAACTCAAAAGGGGATGAAGCTCGTTTATTGACTCTAGACACAGAAGGCAAACGATGATGTTTTGCAAACTGACACGACTCACATTCTAGTACTGATAAAGACTGAAACTGAGGACATAGCTTTTTCATGGTAGACAAAGAAGGATGGCCCAATCTACAATGAGCTTCAAGAGGTGTTAAGGTACTGGAGCAAACAAGCGACCGCGGTACATGATTTTCCAGAATGTAGAGACCACTTGACTCACGTCCTCTATCAATAATCTGTTTCGTCGTAAGATCCTGAAACAAACACTGATCAGGAAAAAAGGAAACAGAACAATTTAAGGTACGAGTAAGTTTACTAATAGAAAGTAGATTAAAAGAGAATTTTGGTAGACACAAAACAGATGACAAAGAAATTGACGAAGTTGGGTTCGCAGTTCTAGAACCCATGACACAAGAAGTAGAACCATCAGCTAAAGTAATAGTAGAGTAAGTGAGATTAGATTTAAAAGCAGATAGAAGACTAGAATTATCTGTCATGTGATCTGTCGCACTAGAATCAATAAACCATTTGGATGAGGAAGACACAAGGCATGTAGTGGATTTACCTGACTCAGCGATTGCAGTGACAGGGGAACTGGTAGGCTTTAGAGATGCCTGATATTGGGAAAACTTTGCAAAATTCTCTGCAGATACCAAAATAGTTTTCTCAGAGGAAGATACTGTAGAATCCTCTGCTGCCATGTTTGCCATCTGTGATCGCTTATTTTTCTTCTGAAGTTGCAGAAAATTATATTTTGTATGGCCAGGCTCATGGCAATAATTACAAATGACTCCTCTTGAGTCTTGATTAGAACTAGCCTCTCCATTACGCTGATTACTTCTGTTGCCTGTAATTTCTCCTCTACTTCCTCTTCTATTACCCTGTTGTCCATTTTGATTACGGCTAATAAGAGCACTACTGGTAGGCTGTGAAGATTGGGTACTCTCTGTACGAAGGACCCGTGTGAACGTTTCATGCAAAGAGGAAATCTCAGAACTGGAGAGAATCTGAGATTTAGCAGTCTCATACTCTGAAGGAAGGCCTGCAAGAAAACTCATAACAGCCAGTTGCTCCCGTTGAGCCTGCTGAACTTTCACATCAGGATTAAAAGGCAACAATACATTAAGTTCCTCATATAGCCATTTAAAATCTATAAAATAAGCCGTGAGAGACTTCTCCCCTTTCTCAGCACGGTAGAATGCCTTACAAACATCATAAATACGGGAGATATTCTCTTTACCAGAATACAGAAAATCTAAGTAATCCATCAATTCCTTAACAAATTCACAGTGATTAATTAAACTAATTACCTCACTGTGAATTGAGTTCCGAAGTTGCAAAAACAATCGAGCATCCTCCCTTAGCCAAGTTTGTCGTGCATCATCTGTAGGTGGATCTTTAGTAAGGTGATCATCCTTATCAATGCTACGCAAATAGACCCTAACAGTCTTACTCCACTCCAGGTAATTCGAACCATTAAGTTTGTGTTCGTGATCTTAGTCATCACCGGAATCACATCAGAAATAACATTCTTATTGTCTGCCATTTGTTGAGACAAAGAAAACTAATCGAAACGTTAATCCAAAGTGTTTACAGCAGCAAAATAACCCAAAATCACAAATCAAGCAAATACCGAAATAGGATCTGAGAGCCAAACCTCAGAAGTCCTTTAATGGTATACTGGATCAGGCAACAGCACACAGTGGTGGAATGAGGGGGTTGAGGCGACGCCAGCGATGTTGATCGGAGTCGAAACGGCCGGTCGGCGGCCAAGGTCTCTCCTGAGCTTGGTGGTGAGAACAAATAGTTACCCTAGATAGATGACCTGCTCTGACACCATATAGAAAGAGATATTCTCCTTAATTTCAATTAGTCTGTATATGGGTATATATATACAATTGATTCCTATAATTGTGTTCTACTAATTAGGAAGAAATCCTAAATAGGAATACAGAATATAGAATATACAAAGAAATAATATAGTGATTGACTTTCCATAACACATTTTAAATTCAGGAAGAGCACTCTTGAACCTTTGCCTTAATAGGTTATCAATTTAAGAGAGTAAAGAATTTATGTGTATCATGTACTTACTGATTTGTGATTATAACAGCTGCGGCCTTTCAAAATCATTTGAACTGATGAACGCATGTATTTCAGGAAAGAGCAAAATGGATATTTCCTTTATGTGAGAGCTATCTTTTGATTGACCAGTTTGTTGAGTCAAGGTCACAATTCAAGAGTGGCGTAGTTAATCATGCCTTTGCTGCTGCACTCAGGGCACTTCTTCTGGTAGGTTCTTTGTGCTGTGAGTCATGTAATTAAACTATTGTTGCATTTGTTTCCATTTTGCCTGTTTTTGTCTTCCATTGAATATTTGTGTGCTTAATTTATCTTACCTGTGGTTGCTGCATGTGCATTTCAAATTATTTTAAGTAGAATGTCTGCTCCATCAATATTGATATGTTGATAAAAACATATAATTTTAGAGAGTTACATATAAACCAAAAAGAAAAGAGAATGCCTCTTATGTAGTCAAAACATGAAAAGAAGCTTGGAATTGGAGATCCAAAAGGCAAACAAAAAGCAGGAGGATAAAGTTCCCTGGAAGATCTCAAATGTAATAATGCCTTCTGTAATGAGTAATTGAATAAAACGTCACATATGGATAATCTGGAATTCACACATGTTTACTTAGTCCTGCTGGCCGGGCTATAAGCATTTTTTTTAGCACAAAATGTGAAATACCATATGCATTTTAAAGGTTACATTCTTTGCACACTAAATATGTGTGTTTCTCCTAAATCAAATGTCATTGTAATGTCTTCATCAGGATTACCAGGCCATGGTTGCACAACTTGAACACCAATTTCGACTTGGAAAACTTTCCATACAAGGATTGTGGTTTTACTGTCAGGTTTAAGTTTGTCCTAAACCTACATATATCATCTCTTGGATTTTTTCTTAAGAGGTTTTCCATGTATTGCAGCCCTTGATGGGCTCCATGCAAGCATTATCTACTGTTGTAAAGAAGGCTTCAGCAAATAATTTTACAGGATCTGCAGTCCTTAACCTTCTGCAGAGCCAGGTTCAATGTCATATCTGATTTACTTTATTTGTTTAGACAACAGAAAACTGTTAACATAACTGTTG
Organism: Hevea brasiliensis; assembly: GCF_030052815.1. Lineage (NCBI taxonomy): Eukaryota > Viridiplantae > Streptophyta > Magnoliopsida > Malpighiales > Euphorbiaceae > Hevea > Hevea brasiliensis. Next base: position 582,525 of record NC_079499.1, on the reverse strand, counting down.
TCTTTGTGAGTTGAATTTTCTCCACTAGTTCACGTTCTTTTGTCCCTAACACAGCTTTTTGCTACATTCAGGCTAAGGCCATGGCTGGTGATAGTGCAGTGAGATCATTGCTAGAGAAGATGACACATTGTGCAAGCAATGCTTATCTGGGCATATTGGAGAGGTAAATTGTGCAAGCATGTTGTTCAATCTGTTTTGAGTTGTTAACATCGCTATACGCTTTAGATTTTAGTTTTGACTGATCAAATCTACTATTTGGACTGTTTGTCCGTAACATGTGCAAGGAAACAAGTAGTTGTTTGTTGCCAGGGTTCAACATTTGAATGTTTATGATCCATTGCCATAGCTTGAGAAAAACATCCCTTAGCCCAGAGACTTCGCCTAAGACCCAAAAAAGAATTTCAATCTTTTGGATCATGTAATAAATCACTGTAGGCTTTAAAAATCTATGTTTGAAAAGAAAATTGAATGTATTAATTAATTTGCAAACAGGCATGTAGAAAGAGATGATTCTCATTGATTTCAATTAATCTGTGCATGGGTATATATATACAATTGATTCCTATAATTGTTTTCTACTAATTAGGAAGAAATCCTAAATAAGAAATCCTAAATAGGAATACAGAATACAAAATATACAGAGAAATAATATAGTGATTGACTTTCCATAACACTCCCCCTCAAGTTGGAGCATAGATATTAATCATGCCCAACTTGTTACAAATGTAGTCAATCCTAGCTCCATTCAGAGCTTTTGTCAAATATCTCCTAATTGCTCTCCAGTTTTGATGTGTCCTGTTGAGATGATCTGTTGTTGAATCTTTTGATGAATAAAGTGACAATCAATCTCAATATGTTTGATCCGCTTATGAAACACCGGATTAGAAGCAATATGAAGAGCAGCTTGATTATCACACCACAATTTCGCAGGCAGGGAGGTCTTAAAACCTGTCTCATCTAGTAATTGAAGTATCCACATTACCTCACATACTGATTGTGCCATGGCTCTGTATTCGGATTCAACACTAGATCGAGAAACTACACTCTGCTTCTTGCTTCTCCAAGACACCAAATTTCCTTCAATAAAAACGCAATATCCAGTAGTTGACCTCCTGTCAACCTTAGATCCAGCCCAGTCGGCATTTGAAAAATATTCAATATTCAAATGCCCATGATTACCATATAGCAAACCTCTTCCTGGAGCGACCTTCAGATAACACAAGATTTGTTCCAAGGCTTCCCAATGAGCAATAATTGGGGAAGACATAAACTGACTTACCACACTAACGGCATAAGCAATGTCAGGACGAGTGACTGTAAGGTAGTTCAATTTTCCTACCAATCTCCTGTATCTCTCTGGATCTTCAAACAACTCACTATCCCCCTGCTAACAGTTGTAAAGTTGGAGTCATTGGTGCGCTACAAGGCTTAGCACCTAATTTTCCTGTCTCTGTCAATAGATCGAGGATATATTTTCTTTGAGACAAGAAAATACCCTTCTTACTTCTCATAACTTTGATACCTAAGAAATACTTTAACAATCCCAAGTCTTTGGTCTGAAACTGAGTTTGGAGGAAGGTTTTAAGAGATGAAATACTTGCAGAATCACTCCCAGTGAAGATAATGTCATCCACATAGACTACCAAGAGAATTAGACTAGCCTCAGATTGCCTATAAAATACTGAGTGATCACATTTACTTTTTTGCATACCAAATTCCTGTGCTGCTTCACTGAATCTCTCAAACCATGCCTTAGGACTTTGTTTCAAGCCAAAAAGAGACTTCTGAAGCCTACAAACTCTACCCAACTCCCCCTGAGCAACAAACCCAGGTGGTTGCTTCATATACACCTCCTCCTGAATATCACCATGAAGGAAAGCATTCTTGATATCCAATTGATGCAGGGGCCAATCATATGTAGCTGCTAAAGAGATAAACAAGCGAATAGAAGTAAGTTTAGCTACAGGAGAAAAAGTATCAGAGTAATCAACCCCATATGTCTGAGCATATCCTTTTGCTACAAGGCGTGCTTTTAACCTAGCCACAGAACCATCAGGATTTACCTTTACTGTAAATACCCATTTGCAACCAATAGCTTTCTTACCAGTGGGCAAAGGCAATAGTTCCCATGTACCATTAGCATCTAAAGCCTCCATTTCCTCTTTCATAGCATCACACTAGCCAGGATGAGACAGTGTCTCATCAACAGTATTAGGGATCGGAACAGAGTCTAAAGAAGTAACAAAACACCGAGAACAAGAAGACAATTGATTATAAGAAACAAAAGAAGAGATAGGGTAAGTACATGAATGTTTACCTTTACGAAGAGCAATGGGTAAGTCTAGATCAGAATCATGATCAGTATGAGGTACAGGATTTCCCAACGAAGTAGCTGGTGGAGGATCTGAGTCAGGAATCTCCAATCTCCTGGAATAAACATGAACAATGGGAGGTCGAGTAGGTCTAGAGACAAAAGAAACAGGCTGTGGGAGAGGACTAGACATTTGTTGGACAGTATATATTAAGAGATCATCCTCCTCTTCCTGACTCTCATACACAGATGATGGAGGAAAAAATGGAGTGAACTCAAAACATGTGACATTTGCAGAAACAAAATAACGATTAAGAATAGGAGAGAAACAACGGTACTCTTTTAGGAGCCGGGAGTACCCAAGACACATTTGAGAGATTTTGGATCCAATTTAGTAACCTGTGGACGAACATCACGCACAAAACAGGTACAACAAAAAATACGGGGTTCAATAGGGAACAAAGATTTTGTAGGAATCAAAGTAGTATAAGGAATATCTCCATTAAGGACAGAAAATGGCATACGATTGATAAAAAAACATGCCGTAGAAACTGCATCCGCCCAAAAGTGTTTAGGTACTTTCATCTGAAAAAGAAGAGCACGAGTTACCTCAAGAAGATGACGATTTTTTCTTTCGGCCACGCTATTTTGGAATGGGGTATCCGCACAGGAAGACTGATGAAGAATGCTATTTTGTGTCATATAAGGCTGAAATTGTGCTGAAAAGTATTCTTTGACATTGTCACTTCTTAATATGCGCACAGAAATATAAAATTGAGTTTTGATTTCATTACAAAAGGCACAAAAGATAGAAAACAACTCAGAACGATTCTTCATTAAATATAATCAGGTAACACGAGAGTAATCATCAACAAAAGTAACAAAATAACGAAATCCAGTTTTAGATGTAACAGAACAAGGACCCCAAACATCAGAATGAACTAACTCAAAAGGGGATGAAGCTCGTTTATTGACTCTAGACACAGAAGGCAAACGATGATGTTTTGCAAACTGACACGACTCACATTCTAGTACTGATAAAGACTGAAATTGAGGACACAGCTTCTTCATGGTAGACAAAGAAGGATGACCCAATCTACAATGAGCTTCAAGAGGTGTTAAGGTACTAGAGCAAACAAGCTACCGCGATGCATGATTTTCCAGAATGTAGAGACCATTTGACTCGCGTCCTCTACCAATAATCTGCTTCGTTGTAAGATCCTGAAACAAACACTGGTCAGAAAAAAAGGAAACAGAACAATTTAAGGTACGAGTAGAACCATCAGCTAAAGTATTAGTAGAGGAAGTGAGATTACACTGAAAAGCAGATAGAAGACTAGAATTATCTGTCATGTGATTTGTCGCACCAGAATCAATAACCCATTTGGATGAAGAAGACACAAGGCATGTAGTGGATTTACCTGACTTAGCGATCGCAGTGACAGGGGAACTGGTAGGCTTTAGAGATGCCTGATACTGGGAAAATTGTTCAAAATCCTCTGCAGGTACCAAAATAGTTTTCTCAGAGGAAGATATTGTAGAATTCTCTGCTGCCATATTTGCCATTTGTGATCGCTGATTTTTCCTCTGAAGTTGCGAACAATTATATTTTGTATGTCCAGGCTCATTGCAATAATAACGAATGACTCCTCTTGAGTCCTGATTAGAACTAGCCTCTTCATTACGCTGATTACTTCTGTTGCCTGTAATTCCTCCTCTACTTCCTCTTCTATTACCCTATTGTCCATTTGGATTACGGCTAATAAGAGCACTACTGGCAGGCTGTGAAGATTGAGTACTCTCTGTACGAAGGATCCGTGTGAACGTTTCATGCAAAGAGAAAATCTCAGAACTGGAGAGAATCTGAGATTTAGCAGTCTCATACTCTGAAGGAAGGCCTGCAAGAAAACTCATAACAGCCAGTTGTTCCCGTTGGGCCTGCTGAACTTTCACATTAGGACTAAAAGGTAACAATACATTAAGTTCCTCATATACCCGTTTAAAATCCATAAAATAAGCCGTGAGAGACTTATCCTCTTTCTCAGCACGGTAGAATGCCTTGCAAACATTATAAATACGGGAGATATTCCCTTTACCAGAATACAGAAAATCTAAGTAATCCATCAATTCCTTAACAAATTCACAGTGATTAATTAAACTAATTACCTCACTATGAATCGAGTTCCGAAACTGCAAAAACAACCGAGCATCCTCCCTTAGCCAAGTTTGTTGTGTATCATCAGTGGGTGGATCTTTAGTAAGGTGATCATCCTTATCAATGCTACGCAAATAGACCCTAACAGTCTTACTCCACTCCAGGTAATTCGAACCATTAAGTTTGTGTTCCGTGATCTTAGTCATCACCGGAATCACATCAGAAATAACATTCTTATTGTCTGCCATTTGTTGAGACAAAGAAAACTAACCGAAACGCTAATCCAAAGTGCTTATAGCAACAAAATAACCCAAAGTCACAAATCAAGCAAAAACCGAAATAGGATCTGAGAACCAAACCTCAGAAGTCCTTTAATGGTATACTGGATCAGGCAACAGCACATAGTGGTGGAATGAGGGGGTTGAGGCGACGCCGGTGATGTTGATCGGGGTTGAAACGGCCGATCGGCGGCCAAGGTCTCTCCTGAGCTGGGTAGTGAGAACAAATAGTCGCTCTTGATTGATGACCTACTCTGATACCATGTAGAAAGAGATGATTCTCATTGATTTCAATTAATCTGTACGTGGGGGTATATATATACAATTGATTCCTATAATTGTGTTCTACTAATTAGGAAGAAATCCTAAATAAGAAATCCTAAATAGGAATACAGAATACAGAATATACAGAGAAATAATATAGTGATTGACTTTCCATAACATAGTGATTGACTTTCCATAACAAGGCATATAAATCTAGTGATCTTCCTTGTCACATGATTTTGCTTTTTCCCTATTCTGTTAAGGAAGATTCATTCGTAGACATTAAATTGGAGTTTAGCATCATAGTAGCCTTATTGTCTGGTCATCATGAAATCCATGATTGAGTTATATTGAACCTCTCTATATGCTTAAAAGAGTTTTATTTTATTTTATTTTATTTTTTATTTTTTTATTTCTTTTTGTTCTTGTAAATACTATATTTAAGAGGATATCAGTTGCTCTGGGGAAGCAAAGATTCATATTCTGATCACTAGATTGTATGGTTTGAAAGAAAAATATGTGTGTTTGTGGTCATGTTTGTGAGATATTCAAACCTAGGAAGATATGGATCCAAATAATAAATAGGTTCTATGTTAAGCATGCTGTCCAGGGGATATATGTCAAGCATTGTGTTGTGAGTTAATTTCCTTACCTATTATCTTATCGTGTCCTTGTGTTATCATGTCCATGTCTATTGTTTATCTTTGTATTTCACAGATTCAGTCAAGCCACAGTTTAGTAAATTCTGGAGTCTGTTGCTTTATTTTAAGTGGAAGTTATTTGTTATATATTTGGTTTAAAAAGGCATGCTGGATTTTCTAATATTTCTTGAGAATCCTCTCTGTTCATTTTTTCCACATGACAGTATAATTTTTCCAGTTACCTTGATTCTCTTGCACATAATAATGAAATGTATTTTTTAGGTGGGTCTACGAAGGAGTCATCGATGATCCTTATGGTGAATTTTTTATTGCAGAGAACAAGTCTCTTCATAAGGTATATTAACTCTGTTTAAAATGATAGGTGTTTGAAAGTTGCTCAAGATGCTTACAGTTTTCCTTTTATAGGAGAGCCTCACACAGGATTATGATGCTAAGTACTGGAGGCAACGTTACAGCCTTAAAGAAGGAATTCCTAGCTTCCTTGCAAATATTGCTGGAACAATATTGACCACAGGAAAATACTTAAATGTTATGAGAGAATGTGGGCACAATGTTCAGGTTTGCATAATGTTATTGCCCTTGCTTACGGTATATTAGTTTTGCATAAAGAAAAGCACTCTCCCTCCACACTTGTGTTGATCTTTCCTTGCCTTGGATTGAATTATTATTATATTTAGGTTCCTTCCTCAAAAAATTCCAAATTGATGAACTTTGGCTCAAACCATCAGTATCTTGAATGCATAAAAGCAGCTTATGATTTTGCCAGCAGTGAGCTCTTAAACCTCATTAAGGAAAAGGTAAGCATAGGTTTTATAATTTCCATGCATATTTCTTGTATTTTTTGTTTGGTTCATGTGATTATCCATGTCAATTGCTTTCCATTTTGCCAAATCTCCTAAGAAGATGCTATTTTTATGTTGTAGTATGATCTAATGGGAAAGCTGCGGTCTTTAAAGCACTATCTTCTTCTTGATCAGGTACTTCTGTTCATTGATCTGTGAACTTGGGACTTAACGTTTCTTAGTATATCACTATGCATTTGGGAAATTTAACTTTTGTCTTGTGTTATGGAGAGGCAAATTGCTCTGGTTCTTGTTTGAATTCCTTCTACATTAATTAAATTGTACTATTTCAGGGTGATTTTTTGGTTCATTTCACGGACATAGCTCGAGATGAGCTTACAAAAAAGCTTGATGAAATTTCGGTGGAGAAGCTTCAGGTTTCACCTTATATTTTCTACTAAAATGAAAAATAACCTGGATAAAATATATTGATGCTCAGTAACAAGATCTGATATATTCTCTTTTGCAATATAGTCTCTGTTAGACCTTGCTTTGCGTACCACAGCTGCTGCAGCAGATCCATGTCATGAGGACTTGACATGTTGTGTGGTAAGCAACTCTTATCCCATTTGCTTTTATGGGGTGAAAGTAATAATTTTAAATGTCATTATATTATATCTGAAGCTTTTGCTTTCAGGAAAGATCTTCTTTACTTAAAACACTGGGCAACCTGAAAGATCTAGGAACAAGGGCTTTTCCCGATAATAATGATCTAGAGGAGCCAATGAGCATTACAGGCCTTGAGACATTTTCTTTGAGTTACAAGGTAGTTTTCTGGCATGACCTTAAATATTTAATGGAGATTGTAAATGACATTCTGGAGGAAATACTTGATACAATGTAAAGACTTGGACTTGCATCCAGAACATTGCAAAGTTCAAGTCTTAAGAGAAGCTACATAATGTAAAAACTAAAAATTGGATCATCTCCAAACTCCTTTCAGTAACCCCGCTTTGTGGGATCGTAATTGGAATGATGCCAATTTCCTTGTGACTTTCATAGTTGGAGCTTTCTCTGTCTTTACTTCATTTGATGTCATGATCTTCAATTTCTTATTTAAAATATTTTACTTGTTAGGTCGTGATCATTCAATGTTTGGTTTGTGTTTCAGGTTCAATGGCCATTGTCTATAGTTATTTCAAAAAAAGCCCTAACAAAATACCAGTTGATTTTCCGCTTTCTGTTCCACTGTAAACATGTGGACCGCCAGCTTTGTGGGGCTTGGCAAGTGCACCAAGTATGGGCTAGAAGCTTGTTGATGTAAAGTGGTAAATTTTACCTGCCTTTTCTTCTGCTTCTAATTCAATTGCAATATACATATGCAGGGAGTTCGTGCCCTTAACATGCGGGGAACTGCCATCCCTAGATCAGCTCTTCTTTGTCGTAGTATGTTGAAATTCATCAACAGCCTTCTACACTATCTAACATTTGAGGCAGGTTTTACCTTATCATTGTAATTTTTTTTCTTTAGACAGTACTATGTTAAGGATTCCCCCAGTACAAGTTTTGGTTGATTTCTCTCTCTCTCTCTCTCTCACTGTTCTTTTCTTTAAAATATCATAAGTGATAAGTCTTTGTTATATGTATTTTGTGATTTTCCATTGGTATAATTTTGCTCAAACCTATTCTATTTTCATGTAGTACCTATATTGCATGACAAAGGTGTGCTTGATTGGCACTTGAAATTAGTCTAATGTGTCTTGGAAATCAAATGAATCCAATACTTGGGCACATTCTTGAACCCAAAATTGTCTCCAATATTAAGTAATTTGGGTAGGCAGCTGGGCTAATTATTGAGATATTTTTAATTATTTCTGATCTGCCAAAGTTCAAAGACATCAGGCTTTTTGAAGGGTTGGGTTTAATTTTAAATTTGTCTCTTGTTTATAGAATCTAAGTTGGCATGTGTTTTTTGATAAAGAATACACTTGTTTTCAGGTTCTTGAACCTAATTGGCACATGATGTATAATAAAATGCAGACTGCAAAAAGTATAGATGAGGTATGGTCTTCAACTTTTTGGATTTGAATATATTTGTTGTGCAATACTTGAGCAACTTTTCGCCTGTGAAGTTATTTTAACAGAGTATATATTGCTGTAACAGGTTATCCAATATCATGATTTGTTCCTTGATAAATGTCTCAAAGAATGTTTGCTGCTTTTACCGGAACTACTCAAGGTTTGATTTTTAATACCCAAAGCTAGTTACATTACATGTATTGGATTGAATATAGGCATTGAATGCATCTATACAATGAGAAATTCAAAAATGGGGCAGGAGAAAGAATGACTATGTAATTTTAGTTATGATAAAAGACAATATAAAGGTGAAACTACTACTTCAACAGATGGAAACCAGCCGATAGCCCTTGATGGCAGGAAATCCTCAATTCTTGATTTATGATTCTCATGGTCGTCTTTGAGATTTTTTTTCTCACAAAGTCAAACTTCTGGTTGCAGAAGGTGGAGAGGCTGAAATTAGTGTGCCTGCAGTATGCAGCTGCATCTCAGTGGCTGATATCGTCATCTGTTGATATTCCAAAGCTAGAAGAGCCCTCTGATGTTTCACTCAGGTCACAGACGTCCAAGCAATGGAGGTCAAGAAGCCAATCTCAGGCAGTAAAAATGATGACTCAGAATACAACAGTCACAGAGTCTATACTGTAAGTCTAATAGATGTGAGTTGGACATATGAATCCATAAAGTTCTATCTGACAATCGCTGTAATATCTTGCAGGAAATTTGAGAGGGAATTCAATGCTGAGCTTCAGAGTCTGGGTCCAATATTGAGCAGTAATTCCCAAGCAGAGCCATATTTGACTCATCTTGCACAGTGGATTCTTGGCATCAGAAATGACCAATAAAATTTTAGTGTTGTTTTCGTCTAGCAATTGCTATTGATTAGTGTGAATACATTTTTTATGGTTTGCCAGTCGTTTGTTGTGTAGAAAATGATATGCTTCATCGTCTGTCTGAGAAACAGGAAGCCAGTGCTTACCAGTGTTTGTATTATAGGGTGCCTATTTGGTAACACAAGTTGTTTTAGGCCTCACCTGCTGTGGGCTGGGGAGCCTCTCTTCTTTGTATCCTGTTGTACGCTGGATATGCATCACGGGTTTCAGCTAGCTCAATAGTGTAAGATTTGCATACAGCCTGACGAATGTACCTTTGGGCCTTTGCTTAATCTCATCAGTTTATGTTTGTCCGACAATTATAGACTTGGGACACTGGATTCACGAATTATTTTGAATTGTTTTCTTTGATGTGGTCAATTTTGATAAATTTTTCTTATTAAACTAATTCCCGCATCTTTCATCAAAATAAATAAATAAATTCCTTCGTCCATTTTCTTGGTTATTACTCCCTACTCAATACATATAACCTGTCCGATCCATGACAGACCTGCAGAAATGGATACTGCGACTCCTTAATGGAGCAAAATTTCTAAAGACGTGAACCAGTCACTTTTCTGATACTTTTAAAGTCTGTTAAGCATCACTTTTGAGAACTGTAAAATTAATTTAATATGTTATTTTCCAATTGAATTTCTCAACAGCAAAAACACTTTCCATCTCCCAACCATAATATCATCACATTATAATCTCCATTTTGATACTAAAAGAATTTTAACGGTAAAAGCAATTCATCCAGCAAAAACAAATGGTACAACATATTTATTTGCAACCTATTGACCCCAAGTGGTTATCACTCCTACAAAAACACTTGAAAACTTCAAGTGCTTTATACATCTATTAGTAACAACATAAATAAATGATAGTAAAGATTACAGATGAATACATTTGCATGGGTCCTGATATAAGATAACTAGTAGAAGTTAAAGATCATCATAAATGGCAGCAACTATTTACAGCTGATTTCAGAAACAAGTCAAACAGGTGAAGTTTCTACCTTCCCTATTTCCATTCTCCATCATTGCTCTCCAGGTCTTAAAGCAGAGAAATTATTGGAGCATTATTCTTCACTCTCCAGCAATGATCTAAAAGGTGTTTCCCCAAAACAATTGGACAGCCAAAGAGGCAAAACGGATAATTCCCATCTGGGCGGCCTGTTGGTGAAGAAAATGAAATTTAACGACATTGTTGGCAGATCGCACAAATGGTAGCCGACCTGATATTTGCATACGTACAATGTTCACATGACCAGTGGCCTGAATCATCAATGTTTCTGCTAGGGCCACTTGATCTGGATGTTGAACCCTTGCCTCTCCCACTTCTCCCCCTGCTGCTTCCACCTCCCAAGCTCTTTGAGTTTGTTGTCCTGCTGCATGCACCATGAGAGTCCACATCTGATAAACCATTCTCCAAAGCTCGTACTAAATTCTCGAAATAGTTCCGAGTGACACTGTCGTCATTCAACCAAGTTATTGAAAAATTAAGCAGGTGGAAAAGGTAAATAGGTAAAGCTATGAACTGCAAAGTACAACAGCAAATACATATAATATAAAATATAAACTCAGTTGAGTTATTGATTAGTGGTCTCTCCAACATTCCTCTTTCTATTTAAGTCTCAAAAAAGCATCTAATCAGCGGAATTCTACAGCATAGAAAATTGTCGATCTCCAAGTCTATTTACTCCTTTCTGTACAGTCAAGTTAGTTTCACAGGCATGCCATGCAATGCTCAAGCAAAACAATTGCATTGCTGCCAGTCTAAGAACCATGCAAAGCTAAATTCAGCACATATAATCATGCAAATGATACAACATATCTAACACAACATTCGGTTTTGTATTCACTGGAGAGAACAGATTGATAGCAATACTACTTCTAACTGAGTGAGCCTTCCAACTCAGGTTGAATAACAAGACAGGAGGGTGGGGAGAAGAATAAGAGAAAAAACGTAATTCTAGTAATAGTCTCAGAATCACCTGGTCAACCCAGCAAGTTTGGTACGGAACTCATTAAAATCCTTTGATGGGCCCTCTGAATTTAGATAAACCTGGAGCTCCTTCTCAGCACATTGATGAAGACGTTCCAACCCAGACTCAGCTTCTCCTGTGTAATAGAATCTGTGATCAGAACACCACAAGAAGGATAAAACATCTGCTTCAAAAAAAAGAGATGACCTACCTTGCAAATACTCAAAGAACTGTCTCTTCCCATGTTCATGCTCAGGTAAATAATATCCATAGGCATAAGTCCATTTCAAAACTCGCCTGCATTCAACTATCTGGAAAAAAGTAAAGATGATGAGAAAAGCAATAAACAATCATGTGTTAGTGTGGTATTTTATAAAATATATATCATAAGAAAGCAATATAAATCTAGCTGTAAAATAACACTAGCATACCTGTAGCCAGGCCTCGGTAATGAACTTTAGCTGTGACTCAGGTTGACATTGTATGTCACTTAGCTTCTCAAGCTACAAAAACACAGGATCATCACTCTCAGTAAGTTACAAAACCAAATTAAAACCTACTTTGGATAAGGCAGATGTCCTCGGAGAACATAACTTAAATCCACAAAAGGCACAATTTCAATTCAGAATTATTATTATTATTATTATTAACTAGTTCAAAACTAAAAAGTACAAAGATCAATTTTGAATTGGTAAAAGCAGCACAAGAATTTCACATAAGGTTTTCATTCAGCAGGCAATAAAGGATTAGGGTGTAACCAGTGGTTCTTAAATTATTAAATTTTAGGCCTGATACATAAATTTAACCCTGAATCAATTTCGAAAAGTCTATTGCACCCTTAACTTTTATTTTAACCTAATGTACCCCTAATCTTTTATTTTTAACCTATTGCACCCTTATTTATAAAACTAGTAGGAACAATTTGCTCAACTTATTCCTTGAGCTCAACCAATCGGCACCAAGTGGGTACTGGATAAATAATTGAGTACATTATCCTTTCAGTTCAGCACCTTCCTCGATTTATATCTGGACGAGGTGTAATTTGCGGCATATAAACTCAAATTTATCCAATACAAATTCGTGTTCCCAGTATGGAATACTACAGAATTGAAATGAGTAGGATTGCAGATTAATCCTATTAGTAAACAGAATGAGAATCAGACTCCACACTCCCCCCCACCTGGGCCTGCCTGCCCTTTTTTGTCAATTAGAGCAGGGGTGAGTTTCAAATGAGCCAGGCACAAACATTGATTTATAGTGTTGGTTTTTTTTTTTTGGCACCCTTCTAAAAGGACAAAATAATCTTCTAATATTGTTTTTGAACATAAAAATAAATGAACCACGAGAACCAACTATCAAATCATAAGAAACACCTAATGGTCAGAAGTCCAACTTACATGTACAGTTTGCATTTGCTGTAGGTCTGCCAGTGCCTTTTGCCTAGACTGCAGTAAGAAAGGAAAAGCTCAGGATCAAATTTAAAACTATTAACAATACAGAACATTTAACATGTGATGCATGACAAGGAATTTAGTATTCCATAAATGATCATAAAAATATTTTGAAAGAATAAACATATTATTTCAAAAGAAAGCAAAGAAAGATGTATGCGTCCTAAACTGATTACTGCCAAAATCAAGAATTATCGATTAAGCAAATCCAGGGAAATAAAATACAAGTTACAATGCATACATGAGAAACAAATCCCAATGTACTTCCATGTCTTTGAATCAAATATTAAACCTTAATTTCTTCATTTAATACAACAACTAATCTTGAAGAAAACAGTCCTCACTTACAAATGGAGCAATCTTAGCATTTTCCTCTTCTTTCTAAAATTCTACATAATGGGTTTGATTTGCCCCCTTGAAAATGATGCCTTTTCTAAGATTCTTCACATTACAGTGCAAAACAGTCAACTGTATTTTCCAAAAAAATTACAACCCATAACTTATCTACTCCAAATCTCAATGAGCTTTTCCTTGTGTGCTACACTTGATTTCAAATAACAGCCAATAGAAAACATAATGGCAGTTGTATATCCACTTTTGTCCTACAATTATGTTGCATGATGTTCTCTGACAGATATTTAAGGATCACAGGTGAAACGGTCAGTTACAACCATTACACAATATTTAAATATTCCCTTTGTTTTCAAGCTATTTTTAGGAAATTTCTTACAATAGCACCACCAGCTGCAGCCATTATACTTTGGCCACAACACCATAAAATGACCATAACTGCAATTTCAATCCATGGCTGTATAAGCCAGAGACAAAATTTTGGAGTTGAATACCAGATCAGAATAGCCACTCAACTGGTCAACTAAAGTAAGATGTTATTCAAGAAATTGTTTGTGTTAAAATTCAAGATATCCTATTAAAAAAGTATGTGATTTGTTTGTTGCTTGCTTGCGTGCATAACATATGAACATGTATTTGGGGAAACAGTACTCCAGGCAAAATTTTCTGAGCAGTTTTACAGTAAGCATGGTTGATTATTACAATTGCATTAAACCTTGAATAGCGACAGCAAAGGGTTTGGAATGGGGCATTCAGCATAACCTGCTCATCTTAATTTTGGGGGTGGAAAACATTATTTATTTTTTAATATTATAAATACTATACTTTATATTTACATAAAATGAAGGTATGTCAACTTTTCCTATATATATAGGTGGTCTTTATCTGCCAAACTAGGGTTGGGTAAGGTGGTATCCATTAGGATGGGGAAAAATTACCAACCTAATTAAAGAGACTAAATTTCTAAACCCAAAACTTTCCATGCCAATACAAAATACCTTTGTTTTCCACTCCTCAAGTCCAAATTTGGACCTAAAAACTCATATCCAAGACTGCCAAAATATGATTCCAAATTAAATTTAAAAAAAAAAAAAAGTCTATATAGCACTTCCCCGAAAGACTGCTAACATCATGAAGTCAACGAACGAATTAAGTAAATTTTGGTCTTTATAACAATTACAGAGAAAAAAAAGAGGTAATATATCATAAGTAGTCTAATTCATCTAACATCGTATCAGTATTATGACCACTTACTGATTGGTTGGTTGCCCATCGTTCATAATAATGTGTATATCTCTCCAGAGAGTTTTTGGCCATTTCTCTTCGCTTCTCAGCATCATCATACTGTAAGCAGAGCAAATAATCTTGGTGACACAAGATAACCATATACCAAACAAGCATATGAAGATATGTGCAGATGTCTAGATCAAAAAATTAAACTATATAATATACCACTCCCTCTTGCTTTGCTGTCTCATAACGATTACATGCATAAAAGCCACCAGTCCTCTCTCCATGATCAGACCATGCACCAAGGCAAAGCCTGCAACATAGATAACCACATGAATATGGAAGTGAACAACTTTGTTAAAAAGGAAAACATCTTCTTTCAAGAATGAAAGAGAAGAAATAATGTGCACAGGAAGTTTTGAAAAACTCTCATTCATAACATGGTTCATAAATGGAGAACTTTCATTGACCAGGCATTGTTACTGCAAAGATGTACAGCAGAACAAAATCTGTAATTGTCACTTGCTAGAGACAACAAATTCATATAACTTAAACAGGAGAATGAAATTTTAAATCACTCTTGCATGATGTTCAAGAACTCAATAAAAACGTCTGATTCCATAAAGTTCCAGTGTTCCTGAGCAGAATAATAAAGGATGAAAGTTCCGAGAGAGAGAGAGAGAGAGAGCATGTTTATGAGCTTACCAGCAAAACTCAAATTTACAAGGCGGTGTGCATGTAATATGCATACAGCCTTGGTTTTTCTCAATTGGCCGCTTGCCCTTTGGACAAGGTTTGGAATTAGCCAGTATCCTGAAATCAACACACATATTATTCAACATTCAAGCATCAATAATATCGAAGCATATTTCAGAACTCAGTTAAAAACCTACTGATTAAGAGCACCCACACAAATACACAAGAGCACCCATTTATGAACATGCACTTGCAAGCACACATGCATGAGTGCAGGCACACAACACGCGTGTGCATATATTTATAATAGTAGATAATAAATCACTACTTTATAAAATGAACTTATATTTACAGAAAAATTTTGCAATCATGAATATTAAAAACAAAAAGCTTATAAAATTAAAATTAGTGATGTCTTTTTCACTTATTTTTTTAATAATATTTAAAATAATATTTTTTGAAAAGCATTTTTCTTATCCAGAACTTCAATATTATTATTATTATTATTATTATTATTATTATTATTATTATTATTATTCGCTTCTCTCATTGAGCATAAAATTGATGCCAAAATGTTTAATTTTGTCACTGTATTTATAGGAGGAATTTAATTTAGCCTAATTTAAATTTATTTCCTAAATCATCTCAAAAATTTAAATTGAATCTCAATTTAGCTTAAAAATTAAAATTTATGACCTAAATTTTTTGATTTAAATAAAAAATTAAGAAATTTAATTTTTTATTTTTAAGCTAAATTTATTAATTCCTTGATTTAAGTCTAAAAAATAAAAAAAGTTTAATTTTTTGATTTTTTTATTTTTATATAAAATTTAAACTGAAGCTTTTAAAATAATTTAAATAAAAAGTTTAAAATAACTAAATTGAATTTCTTTAATAAATATAGAGATGAAATTAAGTTTTAAGTGAAAAATTAATGAATTGATTTTAAGCTAACTATTAAAAGGATGGATTTAAAATAAGTTGCACTATTTTAAAATGAAGAAATTCTTATCTAAATTAGATCAATGATGAGCCCACGACAATGAGATTTATATGCGGTAAATTCATATAAATATATTTAAGTCTTTAATTTATAATATATCAAATTTCGATAAGTTTTTTTTTTTTTTAAATGATAGGCGTTGAACCCGAACTTGTGGAAAACCTCTACTCCACGCCAGCTTAAATCTTTTGTTCATAACTCAGCACTCAAAACAGAACAGTAAACAATGTTCTTACCAAGTCCCCACATATAAAAGCGTTCATGGCAATCACGAATTCATCTCTTCCACAACCAAGATGACTTAAAAATATGATGATGTTATTTAACTTCAAAATTAAATTAATCTGTAAATTAATTAAAACTTTGAAGTTTTAGTGTAAAATAATATAAGAATATAATTTCGATGCATTCAAGTTGTGAATCATCTGTAATTTTTATTAATAATTTTCAAAATATATATTTATGGGAGAGGTTATAATAAACACATTTATATGTAATAAAATTTAATTTATTATATATTCAAATTAAGTGAAATTTATATATTTATATTTTGGATAAATAGAGATTAAATAAATTTATATATATATATATATATATATTTTTTCTTAATAATCTTATTCAAATTTAATGATAATATGTGATTGAGAATTAATAATAATAATAATATATAAAAAAGGAAACGTTAAAATTATTACCATTAATTTATTTAAAAAATAATGTATTAAGTAAGGTTATTAGGTTACCATGGTTGCCCATCTCTTTATATGCACATTGTATCAATGTCTTTACTCATGATGATGCCAATACACCATTTTTAGATTTTTTTTTAATATTATTATTGAAATTATGCAGTTAAAAATAATATATATATATATATTATCGATAAAAAAAAAATTATCTTTTACTGTATAACTCACGATCATTATCCAAGCGATTAATAGAATATTACTTTAGATTACGTAGTAATTAAGGACTGGAAAATAATAGCTGACCTTACTTATTGTAAGGTGAAGGATCCTAAACTTGGAAAATCCATAAGGAATAGAGTAAAGTCTTTAAAAAAATAAATGGAAAATAAATAATGCTAATAATTATAATGAACATTTGTAGAACATGCAGAAGAGGTGGACCTCACTTACCCCTTTTATCTTGTTGGTGATTATAAGCCTTCAAAAAGAATGCTATATTGATCAGTTTGATGATCATATAACTTCAATCCTTTGAAAATGTTGAGGAGATGTGTTCCTTTACACAATAATCATCTTTATTTAATAGATTCAGAAACAGAGTCTGATGATCTATGTGGATACTTCAATGTTCAGAGTCGAAAAAGAAATAGCAGAGGAATTTATATCGGAGAGGAAAGATGCAAAAATAAGAGAAATAAGAAGGGGATTATTATTGATGAGGAAAATCAAGAGGACATGAAAGCATTGGAGGACAAATCAGGTATCAATATATCAATTTTCACTTGATATCTTTTTTTTTATTTGCATTAATTAATATTTTGTAAATTTTACATAATTAAATGATAAAATGTCCATGTATGCTTAACATTAAAAAAATATTTACCTTTCTTAATATACTGGAAAATTTTTTCCTTTTTTCATAAAATTTAAGTTTAAAATAATTTTTTAATAGGAATGGAAGTAAGTGAGATTTTTTTTTTTTTAATTGTGCATGTTATTTCTAGAGTAAAAATTGATCATTACAAATTTATATCAAGTGTGGTGATTGTGAAGATATATATATATATATATATATAATCCAACATTTGATATGATCATGATGAATGTGGTTTTGAAAATGAAATTGAATTAAATGAAAATCGAATTAAATTGAATAGGAATTGAATTAAAACTAGAAAGAGGGAATTTTAAGATATGCTCCCAATTCACTTAAACAAATCAACAGAAATATTCAGCATCAATGAATCCACAAATCAAAAAAATGGTCCCAATTCACTCATATTGATCTTACTTATTTCTTTAAATATATGATTTTAATACTGTTTTACCCTACTAATATTTTAAATTTGCTTTTATGAATTTTTAAATTAATTAGCTCCAAAATAATCTCACCTCACTGTACTCTTAGATATAGATATTTCATTTTAATAATATTTTGCCCCACTAACATTTTAGATTTGCCTCATTAAATTTTTAAATTTACCCTGAAAATATTCTGGTCCCACTGATTCCACATATTTTTTTAGACATAATTCATTCTATTAATATTTTGTCTAACGGCAATTTTAAATTATATATATACATATCTTAGCATATTTGTTAAGAAAATTTTTATCATGATTTTTTTTTTTGGTAAAAGCTTGTAACAATGCAGAAATAGTGATAGCAAGAAAGGCAGAAAAATATCAGCAACGCATGAAAGAGATTCCAATTCCAGCAAGTGGTACGGTGCAAGAAATATCCTTCATCAGCTGGCAAGGATTAGCCAAGTCCATTAAGCAAAAGCATGAACAGCCATTGCATTATCTCACACACAAGCTTTTGAGAGAGTGGGATGAATCAAGAATTGGCTCAAACGAGGAAAACAAGCCATTGGAAGATATTATTGATCCTGCTAAAGCTGAAGCTACTATTTGGGTTGTTGAACAGTTTCACAGACAATTCTCTTCTCCTCAACATCTTGCCAAACTATGGCTTTCAGATGCTTTGCATCAAGATGTCGTTGATCCCGTTATGCATTGGTACTCTAGATCCAAGCTCATCTTCACTTTATTTTATGCTTTTTTTTTCATGCTGTTTTATGTTCTTTTTATGCGTGCAGACAGTAGTTACCTAGCAACATGAAAAGAACAAGGTCGACTGTTGAATCACCGAAGACGAGAATGGCAGGGAATGTTGAAGAAGATGGAACATGCCTGGAAGCATTGCATGTGGTGAAAAAGATTATGAAAATCTGCACCAAATTTGTAATGAAAAAGAAGGCCATGTTATGGATTTCTGAAGCTGATGAATAATATTATGCGAGGAAATGGATGGCATAACAATAATTAAGTTTTAATATCAGATTAATTGCACATTGATCCTGAATTTATACCTTGTAATTTAAATTGGCATGTGGATGAGAATTAAAAGGTTGATTTGACATTTGTCGTTATCATGAACTCAAGAAAAAAACATGTTAACTTTACCATGTATATATTATATATTGAGTCTCTAATGAGCTACTATATTTCTGTTTCTCCATCATGTATTGTGTAAATATAACTAGTGGTTGGATTTAGACTAACTTTTGATTGGAAAACATTAATTTCAAATTTAATAAGATTAGGGTTTAATTGAGATTATTATGAATTATTCATTTCAGTTTTCGTTTCAATTTGATCTTTATTTTTTATTTGATTTTAATAAATTGCTTGTTAAAATTTTTTACATAAAAAATTTATTTTAATTCAACTGAATCAATTGATCTATTTGATTCAATTCAAAGTTTACTTTTAATTAATCTAAATATTATTGATTTTTATTCTGAATTAGATAATTTGATTTAGAATTCAAATCCAACTACAGTAAAGTGATTATATATCATGATGTTTGAAATCTAATTTTTTTTTTTTTTAGAATAAAATCTATTTTTTTTTTAAAAAAAGTCTATTTTAAATGTATTTAGAAAAAAATATAATACAAGGATTACTTGCTTATTTTATTTATTAAAATAAATTAAATTAATAAAAAAATAATTTTAATAGCTTTTCATTAACATATTTAAGGTATTTTTTTTTTCCCTTGGTATCTCTTTAATTATTTTTTTCTCTTCCTACTATGATTCCAGGGTGCAGATGGTGTTTTATGAGGCTCAGTCCCTCGATGTTTTTCAATTTGCTCGCATAGTTCAAGCTGCTAATGTGATAACTGATTCCATTGCCAAATTTGCTTTATCCTTGATGAGTTGATTTTCATGGAAGAGGTTCACCCTTTCATAGCTGGGCTTGCATTGCTTGACATTTTATCTCTTTAGCTTGTAATACAAATTTTTATTTAAAAAACAAAAAAAAAATTAAACTAACTTTTTCTGCAAAATGCTTTTTTTAACTCGGAATCTTAATGCCAAACAGTGTCTTAGTCAATTCTTTAGATTTTCTTTTTTCTCATCTTTCTCTTCCTTGGTAGTTTTGATCACATGATGAATTTTTAACCATCTCAGCTGATGACTTTTCTTTACATGAAAATTGTACCTTTTTTTTAATTGATAATTTATTTACTGGCCACTTGTTAGTTGTGAATTTTTTAGCTCAAGCATGATCCAACTTTTTCCCCGTTTATCTTCAATGTTAATTCTATTTTCATCCTTATATTCATCAATTTATATGGGTCTAAAGAATTATGTCACCACCAAGTTTGAACACTGACTTAGCCTTACCAAGTTTTGATACTGGTATCTAGCTTTAGTTGGACTTTTGCAGTTTCTCTTCATTGTTGAATGCATAAATACTGAATTTTGAATATGATGTGCTTTTTGGTTCTTTCATTGGATATTCCCTTACTTTCTTGCATCTGCAATTCCTGTGCTGTTGTGGATTCTGAACGTAGTACAGATGTTCCAAGTGAAGTACTCAACTGATAGTAATCCTCATATTGCTGGTGATGGATGGAAGTTATATTGAAGCAGTATCACAGCCAGATTTAACAGTAGATGAACCATCTGTAGGGCAAGAATTTGAATCGGAAGCTGCTGCACTTGAATTTTATTCTACGTATGCCATGCGTGTAGGTTTACTAACCCGGATTAGGGATCAACAAACCTTTCAACGTGATGGATCTGTCATTTCACGAACACTTGTTTGTAGTAGAGAGGGTTACCAAAAGCCCAAAAATAGGAATGAGATGACATATAAAAGGTCTCGACGAACACGGACTGACTCCTACTACAGTGGGCTGCAAAGCAAGGGTTTCACTCAAAAAGCAGCGTACAGGGAAGTGGTTTATAAGAAGCTTGGTAAAGGAGCACTCTCACCCATTGACTGATGATCTACATCAAAGGGCACGGTGTATCAAATTCCAGTCAGTTCTTACCTCTGCAGTTATTTTGATTTTTAAATCACTGTGCTTAGTTTGCACTATGCATGATAGGTGGATATAATGAATGGTTTTGATGTCCAGTTCTAATCCATCTCACACACACAAACTGCATTGGCTGATTCACACTTTTACGCCTGTATTCTTTTTCAAATATAAAGTAGAACAGTTTAGGATTTGTCTTAGTAATATACGGAAAAATAGCTATTTGCAAATGATGCTGGAATAAAATTGTGATTAGCTAGAATTGTTCAAAGAGGACTAAAATTTATGAAATCAGAAATGATACATATCTTCTTATCTGCATTCCCCTAGTTCCTAATTTTGGATTCAGGATGAACCATTGTTTGGACTTGTCTTGAGTCTGTATCAATGCCTTGCAACCTTTCACGGGCGCTTTCAAAATTTTGCTGATGTGTGGACCGTGGTTAGCTTTGTTCCAATGCTAGTAAAGCACTATCTGAGCAGTGTTAGAATTTGTTCAAAATTTAAATGTCAACTAATATATCTTTCCAGAAACTTGAGTGGTAAAAAGAAAGAGCGCTTTCTTGGCAATAGTTAGATGCCTATCTATTTGTGAAGTCAGAATTATCTTTTCATTTGGTCCGAGCATTCAAGAATATGCTTGAGCGAGTAACTCTTGTCCGAGTATCCGAGCATCCTGTTCAAGTACTTTGTTGTTACTTGGACCAGATTTGAGCTTCATTACTTATTACTTAATTATACATTGCTCGCCTTCGGGTATCGTTTTGGTGGCTGTAGCATCAATTATTTAGTTTGTTTGTGCTGTTGGTAAGAAGATTTTGTTAAATAATTTCTCATACTGCATATATTTACGATTCAAATTGCATTTAGCTGTAAGGAGTCAATCAACTAACTCAAGAGCCGATAATGGAGAGAAAACGGTCTACTTCCCTCAGAGAATTTATAAATCTTCTCTTCAACCACATTGATGAGCACACACAAGGCTTGTCAGAAAACATTCAGTACATAGTAGAAAAGGTAAACAAGATTGAGTCTGAAGCAAAAAGCCATCTACATTTGAGGTAGCTTTGGCATTGTAATGCACAAAGTCTAATTTCTTACTCGTTCTTTTCTTTTTCTCCTCCTCCACCTCTCCCACAATTTAGTGTAATTTTGCAAATTTGAATATAGGCCTAGTTTAATGTTACAATGTCTACTATTTTGCTGTTTAATGAAATACCAGAATTCTGTTGCTCGTCTAAAGCAATATATGGATTATTATTATTATTATTATTATTATTATTATTATTATTATTATTATTATTATTATGTTTGGTGGTTTAAAGCAAGGAGATGTCTGCTTTTCCTCGTTAAATTATGATGATGCAAAAACAATGGTGAGTGCCCACTCCAACTAAACCAATCCCTTCCCAAAATTTAACAGGGAAAGAAAGAAAGAAAGAAAGAAAGAAAGAAAGAAAGAAAAAGCCTGGTATCAACCATTGATGTGAAATGGGTACAAGCGTGGCCTGCCCACATTGTCAATTACCACAAACGAATAAATAGCAGCTTCACTAACGAATCAATGCCCATATATTAATAATATAAAAAATGAAGTAAAAGTTGACGTAAAAGAGATTTATGAAACAAATGCATTCTAAAGATATTTTGAGTTGTAAGATAATTTTGCTTTCAATAAAGTAAGTTGCAATCTATTAATCATCGACCTGCCTACAGAGATAACACCAACAAGCACCCATGCAAAATGCATTAACAAAATAAAGTCTGAAAGTGACTAATCAAATGCTCTTTCAATGGCATTCAATCTCTTTTATCAGCCTAAATACCAAGTCAAAAGGCCTTATATCTGTGTTGAATTCTGACTCCAATCAACTACATAAACCGGAATCTGTGTTCATGTGTGCAGTGAACAATGACAGCAACAGAGGTAATCAATCAAATGTGAAAGATAATTACATTTGAAGCATGATTATTGATAACTGATCAATTGCTAGGGATACAACAGTCAAATTGTCTGAAAAAGAACCTCAAGGGGAAGGATGAGGAAGAGGAGTTCAACTACCTAATTTAAATGCATCCACAAAAAGACCTAAGCACACTCCTGCTTTCCAATAGTTCATCATCACTACAAAAGACTGCAATCTCCCAGTGGATAGAGAAGAGGGCTTTCTGTACATTAGCATGCCAATCCCTTCAATGGCAGCAACCACAACACCTGCGACCAATACATCCCAGTCACCCGTCTGTCCAAGAATTGTAGCAAGTGCATTTGCGGTGTAGAAACCCAATAGAACGAGAAATATCTTCATGGGGAAGTTCTTTCTTGCCGAATTCAGCTTCTGTAGTAGCTGTTGGCCACCTGCACTTACTATCCTTCCCAATCGCGTGCCACCAAGACCACTGTCACCATCAAGATTCTCTTGTCCACCATTTCCAGATAACCCCCCTGTGTTCAAGGCAAATAGTATTCTCCAATCATGTCTTCTCAATTGAAGCCTGTTTCAAAGCAGGAGAATCAGTGGCATGATATAAATGTGCAGGATACTAAACCAAACATCTCATAACAGGTTTGCAATTATGGAGGTAAAAACCTAATTTGCCACAGTAGGTAAGGAATGGGATGTTTATAGAATCATAATCCATATGCCTTTCCATTAGTCCACTGATACAAGAAAAATACCCAATGAAGCAAATGGAAAAAAAAAAATCAAACGAACAGGATGCAATGTCAATAAACCAAGTAACAGACCAACTCACATTCCACTAAAGTCCTCAAATCAATGAACAGGTCATGCTTGAACTGATTCTATGAGTAACCTAAAGATCTCTCCTTTCAGATATCCACTTATCCACTCAATTCCAACAATTCTCTCAGCACCTGTCAGCCATTCTGGCCCATGACCTCGACACTGATACCAGGACCGGGCCCAACTTAAAAGAAAGGAGGTTTGACCAAGTCTTATATGTAGCACAAAACCACTAACCACTAATAAGTGACTATCGGAATTTTCTTATGTGTTGATACTTAACTATCTTGATGTGAACACTGCAATACAATGTCATGGTCATGGATCCACATAAAGAAAATCCCCTTTGAGTGACAATCTCAATGTCCAAAAAGTTTTAAGTGTACCTCCTCCTGAGAAAAGGGAAAGACTTTACGCCAAATTTTGATGTATGTCCACTAAAATTCAGCTCACTGCTCCAGTTCTGCATTGCATACGCTTTGAGAGTCTTACATGATCTTTCAGAGACTTCACTCTCCATCACTAATAAACCAGACCTCAGCATCCTCGCTCCCACTTGACAGGCCATGAACTATAAGCAGACATTTGACAAAGCATTAGAATTCAGAACCATCTACAAATGGAAAGAATGGTTATTTCTCAAACATTCAATTTGACTAGTGCTCTTTCCTTACTTGTTGCTCGAATCGAAGACCATTAAACATGTTCTTGTACTAATCTTTACGTCCTCGCAAAGACATCGAGATCTCCTCACAAACTTTGAATGCTATACATTTGTCTGAGTACAGAATTATCCAAAACTCTTGACAAAGGAACAAGATAATTTATCATTGGAAAAGAAGTTTTCTCCTTTTTTTCTTGATTAATAGAATATCAAGTCGGGAAATTGGATTTTCCTACCTCCCTCTTTCTCTATCTCTCTCTGTCTGTCTCTCTCTCTCTCCCCCTGCGCTCCTATACATATCAATTTATGTGTAATTAATTTCCTTTTAACTTTATTTTTTTAGGGATTCAGTCTATAATGCAGTGTAAAATTAACTTACAAGTATATAGACATAGAGATGCAGAAAAGCAAATCCCTAACCTCCAATGAAAGTGAAGCTTCAGCCTTTCCAGCTTTCTCCGAGTTTGCTGCTACTCTACTACCTGTGAGGTGGTAGAGAAGGAACAAGAGAGGCACACAAAAGCAAGGACAGATAGAGGGGGAGGAAAAAAAAAAGGACTGCTATCTCGGCAGTCCAGGTGGCACAATGGGAGTGGACAAAGTTTCTCACTCGATATACCTGGGTGCAGAGAATAGAAGCCCACATCTTTGTGGACACAGTTTATGCTTATACCTATGACTGCCATGGGTTGCCTCTTTAGCTATATGTTAGCTGAGTCATGAATTTCAAAAAAAGCAGAAACAGCAATTTTACGGTTTGGGAACATGCGTACTAAAGTTTTGATGCTGCTATGCTTCTTGACCTCTATGCGCATAAATTCACTTGCTGCACAACAAGAACACCGAGAAGAAGAAGCAGAGCAATTGTTTTCCTTACAACCCAAACAATGGAATGGCAGGGTGATAGAAGTGAAAGGAGGCCCAGAATCAGTGATATGGGTGGTGCAGCTATCTGATCTCCATTTTAGTGTCCACCAACCTGATAGAGCTCTTGACTTCAAGAAAATTGTAGGTCCTGCTCTTCAAATGATTAACCCTTCTCTCGTCCTCATCACTGGTGATCTCACAGGTATGATTTTTTTTTTGGGTGTAATTGTTCATGAATTTCTTGTTAAGGCGTTATTGATTTATTGAAAACACATGCAAATGAATTGTGGGTTTATTTTGGATATTCTGTTTGTACATTGATGAATTTGTCGTTGGTCAAGAAATGAATTGTGAATGGAGATTTGAACTGAGATAAGAAAAAATTCGAGATATTAATGCTATTTCAAAGCCATATCTGGTGCAAATGATGATCGAGTGAATTTAAAGATTCTTCTTTTTACTTAAACCTTTATCTCCATAAAACCTAAAAAATCAGATTCTTCTCTTAATAACCCTAACCCTTTGTTTGGATTGAGAGAAATGAAGAGAAGAGAAAAGAAAAGAAACTTGATTTCTTTAAATTCCTTTGGACAACAAATGAAAGGGAGAATTGAAGAGAAAGGGAGAAAAAGGAGGAGAAATGAAGAGAAATTTTAACTCAAAATATTTCTCTCTAAATTGGTGGGAAATGGTGAGAAATTGTAGTTAAAATATTTAAATATCCTTCTATAATATAAGTATAAGAAAGGAAATGAGGGTATAATAGTTATTTCTCCTATAGAAGAAATTGTATTTCTCCTCTATTAGAGTAAATTAAATTTACTTTCTTTTCTTTTCTCTTCATTTCCTCTCTCTAATTTCCCTTCATTTCCCTTGCCAAGTTAAGGATTCAAACAAAGGGTAAGTCTGTTTCTTTGTACGCGAGTTCGATGTGCCAAAGAGAAACTAACTGCATGCAGCTGTTCCTTTCCTTACACATTTAAGTTTTCTTAGCTGGAAGTGGTTCTTAAAAATTCAGTTTCTTTATTTCTTTTCTATTCATTCGAATGGACTCCATGCTTCCTTTCTTTGAATTATGTTTCCCAGATTGATGATATCTTATTACTGTTATTCATGGTTTTAATAATGCAAGATCTCATCCTTGATCTCCTTGTCACATATGGAGAATTAGTCTTTCATCTTTAATGGGCTGCCATTATACTGCAAGATACCATTAAGAGAAGAATCTGTTTTTCCCCCTTTTGATTAATTTTATATTTGTTTATTTGGAAGTATGCCAAATATATGTTCTCACTTTTAAACTGCCTTTACCAATCCTAGTGATGTCCGGACGGATCTCCTCAAAATACATTATTCTTCTCTTTTCCAGATGGGAAAAGCAAGGACTTGTTAGTAATGAAACAAAACGAAGATGAGTGGCTAGAATACCAAAATATAATTGAAGATGTTGTGAAAAGAAGTGGACTTGATAAGAACATCTTCTATGATCTCAGAGGAAATCATGATATTTTTGGAGTACCCGTTGTTGGTGGTTCATTTGATTTCTTTTCGAAATACAGCATTAATGGGCAGTTAGCAAGAAGGGGAAATGTCAACAGTGTTACCCTTGAGGTCTGTCGCTTCCTCTAGATTAAGTTTATACTTATAAATAATCACTTTCATGCATTGCATCTACTAGTCAAATTTGAAGTTGTAATTTATTAATTTAACAGCTAGAATCCTTTGAAGTTTAATTTCATCCAACATTTTATTTTATTTTATTTTGGCAGCCCAAAATGTCCCTTTTGATCTTGGTAATCGCTTAAATTATTTGTTCCTTAAACAATGCCTGTCATCTAATATTGGCTGTTCATGGTCTCAATACTTTCTGGTAGTTGCTTTAATATTCTTGTCACCTTCATCCAAACTTAAATATCAAAAAAGAAAGAAATGAAATGAAATGAAAATTTTCACACCGCACTTTAGGTAACTATTGTGGAAATGTTTCTTCTTTCTTTAGTTTTTCACTTGTTATGTTTCTCTAACCAGTGGAATGAATTAGAGTATTTAAGTGATGTCATTTCCATTAGGCATTTATGTTCACTTTGGGAAATCTTCTATCAAGTGAACTTTCAAATGCTACAGTAACTTCTTGCTTATCATTGAACATCAATATTATGAGGCCGGGTTAAAAATGCAATTTTGTCCATTTGTTCAATGATAAGCATAAAATTTTATTTACTCTCTCTCATCGTAGTCCCTTCTGTTCTGTCTTCCAGACTGGCGAGCGCAAACATCTCTTTATTGGGTTGGACACTGCAATGTCTGTTGGTTTGCGGGGCCCAACTAATCTTTTTGGGCATCCCACTGACCAACTATTAACTCAATTAGATTCTCAGCTATCACAATGGGATTCTCAAACAAATAAACCTGTAACTAAAATATCCTTTGGACATTTTCCACTTTCATTCTCAGCATCCTCGCATTCTGGGAAGAGCCTGAAAGATATTTTTCTTAATCATTCCATATCAGCTTATTTGTGTGGGCATCTTCATGCTAGGTTTGGTAAGAATTTAAAACGGCACCACCAGTCAACGTCAAGTCAAAACCTTTTGTCCTTGCAGAAATTTTTTCAGTTAAATATGCAACAAATACCTTCAGGAAGTGCAAAAAACTGTTCATTTGGAGCTCCATCAGCTGAGGAGTTCTGGGAGTGGGAGATGGGTGACTGGAGGAAAAGTAGAGCCATGCGGATTATGGCTATTGACAGAGGTCATGTTTCATATTTGGACATTGATTTCAAATCAGGAGCCAAAAAAACTATTGTATTGCCCACATTTCCACTAGATTCTCGCTTCATGTCAACATCTTCATGGCATCAAAAGTATGAATGTCAACATATGGTCCCTTCATCTTATGAGACAATCAGAGCTCTTGTGTTTTCTGTTTCTCCAATTGTGTCTGTTGTTGCCAGGATCTATGATGCAAGACCTGGAACTCTGAATATTGTCTTGGAAACACCCATGACGAAGGTTGTGGTAGATATGTCCAGGGGAGATTTTTATGCAGCTCCTTGGAATCACAAAGCCTTCGATGATCCATCTCCTGATAGATTTTGGCTGCAAATAGAAGTAATTGACATAATGGGAAGATCAACTTTGTCTGAACTAAGGCCATTTTCAGTAAATGGTTTAACTACTAAGATCTCATGGACATGGAAGGAATTCTTTGTGATGGGTTGTCAATGGGCTGAGTTGTATTATCCAATCTTCTGGTCTGTTATATATTTAATGTTATCCATTCTGCTTATTCCAAGACTTCTTCTCTTATTTTCAAAGAAGCAGTACTCTTACAAGTCTTTTATTGTTGAAAAAAGTTTCTTCAATGGTATAGCATGGGTTTTTCAGGACCTCTGCAGGCTTCCCATTACATGGTTTGGTATTTTAGGGTATTTGATATACCTTTTATTGTTTCCCTGGTTTATTGGGCAAGTTTTCACTGATGGTGAGGATAAGGGGTACATGACCTACATGGGATGGGTGGTAAGATCATCCAATGACAACGGAAATCAGGAGTACATTGGATCTCCAGATATAATGGTGGTTGTCCTTCCCCATCTCATCTTTGTGGTTTTGCCTGCTACTTTTGTTGCTGGGGCATTGGCTGCTGAAAGAGGCATGTTCAAGGAACATTTTCTATCTCTTTCAGGGAAGAAAGAAGATGATGATTCTGGTCAGATGAATAAGAAATCTCAAGTGCTTGATAAACAGGGAGATAGAAGACTGAAATTTTATTTTGGTCGTAGGTGCATTCGGAAAGTTCTATTGGTGGTTTGCTTGGGAATCTGTTGGAAGCATTTTATGGTGAGTTTCAATTCCTATGCAACTTGTAGTGAAAAATATGGCTATGTGAAGTATATACATCATATCTTATAAAATTGCGCACAGAGAGGGTTGGTGGGTGGGTTACTTTCATGATTTTAGCAGGAAGTTTGAAGTGATTAATTACTAAAACTTACTTCTGTTAGTGATAATATTGTAACACTCTCCCCAGCATGAATCCCATATTTTTGAGAAAACAAGATGAGATCCCAGCCTTCCTCCTACCAAAGTGATAATAGCTTGAAATTCATGGATTGGGTAACTTATGCTTGGGAACTAGAATTAGGAAATCTTGTACGGCAAAGTAGAAAGATGATGAAATCAGAATTGGTTTTTTTTTTTTTTTTTTTAAGCCTGTAGTTTAGACTAATTCGATGATAAACATGACAGAAGAAACTAAAAAGGGGAAAGAAATAAATACCAGCTTTACATCTCAGTAGGTTTCAAGGAATCACGCATTCAAGAGAAAGCCTCAACACTTTCTAGGATTAAACAGTTAGTTGTATAATTCTGATACTGAATTGAGAGTGGAAAAGTGTGTGTGTGGGCGCGCGCGCGTCTATATATATATATATAATGTTTTGGGAAGGACCATGTTGTTTTGTTTCTGAAAATCTGTATGGATGTGGTGTCTGATAATTTTAGAGTAAGATGGAAAAGATATTTGCACTTTGAACCATTAAGGCACCATTATTTGATTTCTCCTAATGGCCTTTATCACTCGAGACCATTTTTATGGGGACTACATAATAAAGAACATTGACTAGTGTTCACTGGATTTAATTACCATTATCTGTTCTGAATCAGTTGTGTTTCTTGTAGAATTGCAGAGCCCTTATGAAAGCTTATGAGATGAACCCATTGTTCCATTTTCCGGGCTATAGCCTTGCAATTCCATTGCTGTTGGCTTACACTATCTACAAAACCAGGAGGATTTAACAAGTGCCAGAGTGAGGACCTTGAGCTACAACATCAAACTATTTATATGATTATGGAAAGTAATTGCAAAATGTGAAGAAGCTTGGTGACATCAACACAAAACCCTGTTTCAAGTTATCAGAAATGGTGAACTATTGCTGCTCTCAATATATTATAGTGAAATAAATTCAAGTACAAGAAACACTTTCCAACGTGATTGTTGCTTATCTGAACTCAAAACCAATGCTGAGGGGAAAATCAAAACATTAAGTTTCAGTTTTTATACTAGTGGTAGGCTGGTAGCTATAGCTGATGTTGCTTGAATGAAATAGAGTATCTGCTCAAATCTGAAAACTAGAATGCGAGTATGCATTCTTGAAAAAGAATTAATAATGATAGTACTTATAGCACTGTTTTTTAGTTCTCTTTTCCGTTTAGTTCTTTGCAAACATTTTGCATCACTATGTATTAGAAACTCAAGGTCCTAAATTGCTGTGGGCCTGTGGCTGTGTTCTTGAATTAATTCTCGTAATAAGGATGTGGAGTTGTTGATTTGGCGCTCTTGCTGTCGTCCACTACAAGATTTCATAATCAAGGAAATTTTGAAACATCCAAGGCATCCGTGCTCATATGATTTCAAGGATTTGGGAATAGAATTGCGAGTTTCACAGGTTGAATCATTATTATGCATTGGACCATGAAGGGAATACCAACTCAAGACTGGTTTTTACCATGAAACAACTTCGTCTCAAAAAGCTTCATATTATTCTTGATGATTACAAGCAAATAGAAGTTTTAGCTAGAGAGCATGATTGGTTTGGTGCAAGAAGTATAATCATTATAACAAACTATGGATAAAGATATCTTTCAAGATAGAGTTGATGGAATATATGAGGTTCAAGCACTAATGAAGCATGAAGCTCAATGGCTTTCCAACTTATTTTGCCTTTAAACAAAACCATCTTGATATTTTAATAATGACAAACTCATTAAAAAATATTTTAAGTAATATTCTAATGTTAAATTAGCCTATTAAATATGAACCAATATTGATATTAACATTATTTAAATTAAGTAATCATGTAGGCTAATTCACCTAAGCATTTTTTTTGTTTAATGACCTAATAATTTAATAAATATTTAAATAGAATATGTTCTAGTAAATGGGTGTCAATCACTAAGTTTATTTTATATGTGCTCAACATTTGGATATTTTGAGTAATTTTTTATTAGAACATATTCTATTAGATAATTTAATTGAATATTTTAATAATTGAGGCTAATTAAATTAGTAAATTATTAGCTCAATAGTTTAATAAGTAAAATATTATTATTTGTTCTAGATTAATTTTTATTTAAATTGGCCCAGTTAGGTCCAGGAAAAGTTTAGCAAAAAACTAATTTTTAATATCAACTAAAAAATAAACTTTTTAATAGACTAATATTCTAAGTAATTTAAAAGTTGATATTTAAAATTTTTACTAGGACAAATAACCTTATATTCCAAATATGCACTTCACTCACAATTAAACATAATGCATTATAAAATTTTTAATTACCCATTAATTGAGCTATTTTGTTATATATTAATGTTTATTAATTAAGTATTATAGCTATGTTTTAGTTAATATTGTCTATTTTAGAATATAAAAATATTCATTTTAACATACTTTGAAAATACTAGGATATTTAAATATGCAACACTTTTAAAATTTAAAAATTAGTCTGCCAATAAAAATTTATTAAAGTTATTATAATACATTTAAAATATACGGGCATACGGCTGTCTAAATATTTTTCATTGGTTCAATTAAATAAAAAAATTTAATGAGTATATTCTATTAATATGAAGGTAATTTTTTTATTGGTGCACCTTAATTGAAAAAATATTGCCCATATTTTAATCCTTTAAAAATAGGTTATATAATTTATTAATATTTAAATATATGAGATCAACGATAAATATAACACTAACATACAATTTGTTAATAAGCAATAGTTTTGAAACATTTTAATTTAAATATACCCATATATGTGGCCCAATATATCCAAACTTAAAGAATTAAAAAGATGGCCCCATTTTTCAAAATTAATAGGCCATATTTTTTCAAAATTAATAGGCCATATTCTATTTTTTTTCATTAGCCCATTAAACTGACTAGCCCACCTTAATCATAATCTAAAATATGTTTAAGTATTTACTTTTAAACAATTTTTTAAATTAATTTAAAATATATTGGGCTAATGGATATTAATGGCCAATATTATAGTAA
This sequence comes from Hevea brasiliensis, assembly GCF_030052815.1. Lineage (NCBI taxonomy): Eukaryota > Viridiplantae > Streptophyta > Magnoliopsida > Malpighiales > Euphorbiaceae > Hevea > Hevea brasiliensis. The sequence continues at coordinate 550,048 of NC_079499.1, read as the reverse complement.
TTTAAAAGTTCTTTTAAATTTATTTTTTATAAAATAAGATTTTTTTTAAATAGATTAGTTTTTATTAATTTAACAAAATTAAAAAAAAAATTAGTGTTCAACATTTTTAGAATTTTTCTTTAAATTTTTTTTAATTTTATTTAAAAATTAAGTTGTGTGATATTTTGTTAAGCATATAGCCTAATAAATTTAAAAGAATTTAACTCAACTAATTAAAAAAAATTAGCTCAATTACTATTCATTGATCATTCATTTTTCAACTTTTTAAATCGTTAGCCGGTTTAACAATATTTAATTTATTATTCACTAATTAATGAGTCAATTATAAAGTTAATTTTTTATTAGTCTAATTAAATAAAAAAATAATTGAGTTCATATTTTAATAATTTAAAATTTATTTATTGCCCAATTTAATTAAAAAATTGATCGTTGTCATTTTTTAAATTTATTTTTAAGTAAATAAATAGGCCAATAAAAAAAATAAGCATTTATGAGACCAAGTTATTTAAAACAATATTATAACAGTTAGGTTAATGTTTTCAAATAATTTATATTTAAATTATTCAATAAGCTTATATTTTTTTTAAACAAAGATTTTGTATATTTAAATTAATGAATTGTTATTTTTTTTGCCACATTTAAGAAAAAATTTAATGGGCTAACATTTTAGATAATGAGTTAGGTCATTATTGGTTCATATTGTTATATATTGCAATTTTTTAACTTAATATTGCCCTAAAAATTAGTATAACAACATGCAAATATTTAATTTATATGACCATGTTAACGTTATATATGACTTAAGGATTAAATATAAATATTTTAATATTTCTTTTTCCTAACTCCCCTTTTGGTTATATTAATGGAAAATTTTTATAATAATTTTTTATTTAAGAATTATATATAATTAATAATGTCGAATCATCCACACTGTTATGAGGTTATAATTTCCCACAATTAAGGATCAATTTCGTCTATCTGGCCGAAATTTTACAAGAGCCCTCTTGAAAGATCTTGATCCGAGGCTCAATCTATTAATAAAATTTGGGTCTACCATTATAACTCGAGAAATGCTCTATCGGTTCAACTCTGTAGTAATATGATAACTCGCCACTTCCATCTAGGGGTAGCCACGGTTCAGGAACCGCCGGTTACGGTTCTTGAACCGCCGGTTCAGGTTCAATAAAATCATGAACCTGAACCAAACCGTCATGGGATGATTTGGAGGATGTTTCCTGAACCGCCTGTTCCGGTTCGAGCCCCGGTTTAAAATGGTTGAAGAGACGGTTCAAAAAATGACAGTTTAAAACGGTTTGGAAGCGATTTTGGAGCGGTTTAAGAGCGATTTAAAGGAAAAAAATTAGAGAAAAATTTTATTGATTTATAATTTAAGTTATATTTGTAAAAATATTTTAATTTTTCTTAGAAATCTTTTAATCAAAATAAAATAAGAATAAAAAGAATAAAATTAACTTATTTTTAAGAAAAATTTAATAAGCAAATAGTTGAACTTATTAAAAACTAGAGATGAAATTAATTTAAAAAAAATTAGAAAAAGGTACATGAACTTAATTTTGCCTATGTATCCCTTTAGGATTTATATGAATCAAAATTTTCAGGTTGAGAAAAGGGAGATTGAGGTGGTTTGGTAATGTGAAGCATAGACATAGGAAAATTCTAGTTAGACATGTAGAGCACATTGAGTTAGAGAATAGAAAGAAAAGAATAAGTAGACCTAAACTAACTTAAAGGAGAATAGTACAACATGACCTAAAAGTAGTACACATTTTCGATGATTTAACCCAAAATCGTTTAGAGTGGAAAAAGAGAATCCATATAGCCAACCCCAATAAATTTTTGGGATAAAAGCTTAATTGAATTGAGTTGAGTATTACTTGCCCTTTTTTAAAAAATTATATGATAATTGATAATTAAAAAAATATAAAAGAAAAAAAATCAAAATAGAGGGTATTGAAAATTTTATTGAATATATAAAATAATAACAGAGTAATTGATATAGCATTAAAAATTTTAGTGAGCATATAAAATAATAAAGTAGGAGAATTATAAAAGTATTGAGAATTAAAAGGAGTGTAGAAAATAATTATTTAGAAAATTTGAGAGAAATTAAAAGAGTATTGAGTATTAAAGAGAGTGTAGAAAATAATTGTGTAGAGAATTAATGACATGTATATATAAATAAATGAATTAGGAGTGGAGTGAGGTATTTATTGAATTTTTTTGTATTTAAATCATTAATTTGGTCCGGTTTAGAACTATTGGTTCAATCCGGTTCGGAACCGCCGGTTCACGGTTTCTAAAAAATATGAACCTGAACCAAACCGTAAAAGGGCGATTTCAGTCCGGTTCGAAACTGGTTCCGGTTTAACCGGTTTCGGTCCGGTTTTGACCGAACCGGTTCCGGTTCGAAACCGAACCGTGGCCACCCCTACTTCCATCTTTGAAAATGAACTCGTGATTACAGTGATGCAGGCCAGAGAGAATAGAAATGGAAGCAGCACCCTTGCCGTCGTGTCCTTCAACCCCTCGCTGGAACGTCGAGAGGCCCTTCCTCACTGGCCGTTTCCACCAGGTGTCTTTCTTTTTCCTTTTATTTTGATCTCATCATTTTCCCGAGAAACGAACATTTTAACCAATTAAAGTGAAAGAGTTTAAAAAAGGACAACCGAAATTCATTCTCTTTATTTATTAAGAATTACTGTTGTTGCTTTTGAAATCCATAATTGAAAGTACATTGGCTGTGAGGGTTACTTGATTTTGATTTTCCCCTTTTCTTGATTTTCCCTCCTGATTCCTGAAGCATTGAGCTTAACAATTTAGAAGTCCAATTTCTTGACTTTCCCAATTTAAAGTCACTCAAAATTCTACCTTGTGATGACCTCTTTTTTTTTTTTTTTCCCCCTTTTCTATTTAGGAAACAAAAGGAGCCTCGAGGCTTGCTGGTACAAAGGGACTCTCCTTAGATTCCTTTAGGTATGCTCATGTATTTGGTTCAATGGCTTTTTCTAGTAATTATCATGTATCATCTCATTTTGCTCGTTTCCTTTTGTTTTTTTTTTTTTTAAAAAACTTCATTATTTGAAATTTCATATTTTTATGGAATGAATTAAAACATGTTTGTAAAAATAAAGTTTTTTTTTAATAAAATTTTGTGTGTATTTTAGCAGCCCCGGAATTGACAAGGCCATTGGTTGTTATGATGCTGCAGTCCAGGTGTGTTTCACGGCTCTCAAATACTTTTGTTTTTCAAATGTTCTTGCATTGGTTTTCTTTTTTAATTTTTATTTGTCTAGTATGATATGTAGAAATTTTACATTTCATCGGCTAATGATTACTTTGAATTCTCTAAATATCATTTTTGTTGTTATTATTTGAACATTTTCGGAGGTTTTCTGCCTCACTGTTTTGCAGATTCAAATTAAAAAATTTTATTTTAAAATGAAGGAAAGCCTGCTCTACTGGGAAAAGAAAATTCATCTTAATCTATTGCATAGGGTTGTTTAGAAATTCCAATGCAGGGAGAAAAAAGCAATTTTTGTTTTCTTGAAATTGAATTACTTTCTGTTTCATCTTGAAGACACACATAGAGGCAGCAATATGCAACTCTTATTACATTCTAATTTGACCACTTTGTTTTTAAATGATTTGTTATCTTGTTGAGATAGAGTCACGGACAATAGACTAATAGTTATTGTTTTTCTTGGAAATAGGAACTTATTGTCATCGACAATCTTATGTCTGCATTAGTTGGAATTGAAGGACAATATATTTTGATCAAAAGAGTCCATGGAAAGGAGGATGAAATTACTTTCCAGATTGACGCTTCAATGGATTTGGCACTGCAGGTATTATATTACTCTAGCTCTACCATATGAATGTGATAGCTTGGGAAATTATTCTGGTTTAAATACCATTTAGGCATGTTCTGCCATAAGTGGCTGTTGTTGATTGTTGTTTTGCTATGTTGATTGAAAAATTGAGTAGATGTTTAGTATTGTATTTTATTCATTTGTGTAGTTTCCATCAGTTTGAAAAAGATTAACATAATTAAAGGATGCTTTATTACTGAGGATCAACACAGCCACAACGGAGTTTAATTTTTGATATTTAAATATGTATCTATGCTTGTATTCGCATATGTCATATGCACAAAACATTTTAAAGTCAGGAAGAGCACTCTTGAACCTTTGCCTTAATAGGTTATCAATTTAAGAGAGTAAAGAATTTATGTGTATCATGGACTTACTGATTTGTGATTATAACAGCTGCGGCCTTTCAAAATCATTTGAACTGATGAACGCATGTATTTCAGGAAAGAGCAAAATGGATATTTCCTTTATGTGAGAGCTATCTTTTGATTGACCAGTTTGTTGAGTCAAGGTCACAATTCAAGAGTGGCGTAGTTAATCATGCCTTTGCTGCTGCACTCAGGGCACTTCTTCTGGTAGGTTCTTTGTGCTGTGAGTCATGTAATTAAACTATTGTTGCATTTGTTTCCATTTTGCCTGTATTTGTAGTATTTGCTGCTTCCATTGAATATTTGTGTGCTTAATTTATCTTACCTGTGGTTGCTGCATGTGCATTTCAAATTATTTTAAGTAGAATGTCTGCTCCATCAATATTGATATGTTGATAAAAACATATAATTTTAGAGAGTTACATATAAACCAAAAAGAAAAGAGAATGCCTCTTATGTAGTCAAAACATGAAAAGAAGCTTGGAATTGGAGATCAAAAAGGCAAACAAAAAGCAGGAGGATAAAGTTCCCTGGAAGATCTCAAATGTAATAATGCCTTCTGTAATGAGTAATTGAATAAAACGTCACATATGGATAATCTGGAATTCACACATGTTTACTTAGTCCTGCTGGCCGGCCTATAAGCATTTTTTTAGCGCAAAATGTGAAATACCATATGCATTTTAAAGGTTACATTCTTTGCACACTAAATATGTGTGTTTCTCCTAAATCAAATGTCATTGTAATGTCTTCATCAGGATTACCAGGCCATGGTAGCACAACTTGAACACCAATTTCGACTTGGAAAACTTTCCATACAAGGATTGTGGTTTTACTGTCAGGTTTAAGTTTGTCCTAAACCTACATATATCATCTCTTGGATTTTTTCTTAAGAGGTTTTCCATGTATTGCAGCCCTTGATGGGCTCCATGCAAGCATTATCTACTGTTGTAAAGAAGGCTTCAGCAAATAATTTTACAGGATCTGCAGTCCTTAACCTCCTGCAGAGCCAGGTGCAATGTCATATCTGATTTACTTTATTTGTTTAGTCAACAGAAAACTGTTAACATAACTGTTGTCGTTGTGAGTTGAATTTTCTCCACTAGTTCATGTTCTTTTGTCCCTAACACAGCTTTTGGCTACATTCAGGCTAAGGCCATGGCTGGTGATAGTGCAGTGAGATCATTGCTAGAGAAGATGACACATTGTGCAAGCAATGCTTATCTGGGCATATTGGAGAGGTAAATTGTGCAAGCATGTTGTTCAATCTGTTTTGAGTTGTTAACATTGCTATACGCTTTACATTTTAGTTTTGACTGATCAAATCTACTATTTGGACTGTTTGTCTGTAACATGTGCAAGGAAACAAGTAGTTGTGTGGTGCAAGGAAACAAGTAGTTGTGTGTTGCCAGGGTTCAACATTTGAATGTTTATCATCCATTGCCATAGCTTGAGAAAAACATCCCTTCGCCCAGAGACTTTGCCTAAGACCCACAAAAGAATTTCAATCTTTTGGAGCATATAATAAATCACTGTAGGCTTTAAAAATCTATGTTTGAAAAGAAAATTGTATGTGTATGCCTATTTGCCTATTAATTAAAAATCTATGTTTGAAAAGAAAATCTTTTGTCACATGATTTTGCTTTTTCCCTATTCTGTTAACAATACTTGGAAATCAGAGAAGGAAGATTCATTCGTAGACATTAAATTGGAGTTTAGCATCATAGTAGCCTTATTGTCTGGTCATCATGAAATCCATGATTGAGTTATATTGAACCTCTCTATATGCTTAAAAGAGTTTTATTTTATTTTATTTTATTTTATTTTTTATTTTTTTATTTCTTTTTGTTCTTGTAAATACTATATTTAAGAGGATATCAGTTGCTCTGGGGAAGCAAAGATTCATATTCTGATCACTAGATTGTATGGTTTGAAAGAAAAATATGTGTGTTCGTGCTCATGTTTGTGAGATATTCAAACCTAGGAAGATATGGATCCAAATAATAAATAGGTTCTATGTTAAGCATGCTGTCCAGGGGATATATGTCAAGCATTGTGTTGTGAGTTAATTTCCTTATCTATTATCTTATCATGTCCTTGTGTTATCACGTCCATGTCTATTGTTTATCTTTGTATTTCACAGATTCAGTCAAGCCACCGTTTAGTAAATTCTGGAGTCTGTTGCTTTATTTTAAGTGCAAGTTATTTGTTATATATTTGGTTTAAAAAGGCATGCTGGATTTTCTAATATTTCTTGAGAATCCTCTCTGTTCATTTTTTCCACATGACAGTATAATTTTTCCAGTTTCCTTGATTCTCTTGCACATAATAATGAAATGTATTTTTTAGGTGGGTCTACGAAGGAGTCATCGATGATCCTTATGGTGAATTTTTCATTGCAGAGAACAAATCTCTTCATAAGGTATATTAACTCTGTTTAAAATGATAGGTGTTTGAAAGTTGCTCAAGACGCTTACAGTTTTCCTTTTATAGGAGAGCCTCACACAGGATTATGATGCTAAGTACTGGAGGCAACGTTACAGCCTTAAAGAAGGAATTCCTAGCTTCCTTGCAAATATTGCTGGAACAATATTGACCACAGGAAAATACTTAAATGTTATGAGAGAATGTGGGCACAATGTTCAGGTTTGCATATTGTTATTGCCCTTGCTTACGGTATATTAGTTTTGCATAAAGAAAAGCACTCTCCCTCCACACTTGTGTTGATCTTTCCTTGCTCTGGATTGAATTATTATATTTAGGTTCCTTCCTCAAAAAATTCCAAATTGATGAACTTTGGCTCGAACCATCAGTATCTTGAATGCATAAAAGCAGCTTATGATTTTGCCAGCAGTGAGCTCTTAAACCTCATTAAAGAAAAGGTAAGCATAGGTTTTATAATTTCCATGCATATTTCTTGTATTTTTTGTTTGGTTCATGTGATTATCCATGTCAATTGCTTTCCATTTTGCCAAATCTCCTAAGAAGATGCTATTTTTATGTTGTAGTATGATCTAATGGGAAAGCTGCGGTCTTTAAAGCACTATCTTCTTCTTGATCAGGTACTTCTGTTCATTGATCTGTGAACTTGGGACTTAACGTTTCTTAGTATATCCCTATGCAATTGGGAAATTTAACTTTTGTCTTGTGTTATGAAGAGGCAAATTGCTCTGGTTCTTGTTTGAATTCCTTCTACATTAATTAAATTGTACTATTTCAGGGTGATTTTTTGGTTCATTTCACGGACATAGCTCGAGATGAGCTTACAAAAAAGCTTGATGAAATTTCGGTGGAGAAGCTTCAGGTTTCACCTTATATTTTCTACTAAAATGAAAAATAACCTGGATAAAATATATTGATGCTCAGTAACAAGATCTGATATATTCTCTTTTGCAATATAGTCTCTGTTAGACCTTGCTTTGCGTACCACAGCTGCTGCAGCAGATCCATGTCATGAGGACTTGACATGTTGTGTGGTAAGCAACTCTTATCCCATTTGCTTTTATGGGGTGAAAGTAATAATTTTAAATGTCATTATATTATATCTGAAGCTTTTGCTTTCAGGAAAGATCTTCTTTACTTAAAACACTGGGCAACCTGAAAGATCTAGGAACAAGGGCTTTTCCCGATAATAATGATCTAGAGGAGCCAATGAGCATTACAGGCCTTGAGACATTTTCTTTGAGTTACAAGGTAGTTTTCTGGCATGACCTTAAATATTTAATGGAGATTGTAAATGACATTCTGAAGGAAATACTTGATACAATGTAAAGAGTTGGACTTGCATCCAGAACATTGCAAAGTTCAAGTCTTAAGAGAAGCTACATAATGTAAAAACAAAAAATTGGATCATCTCCTAACTCCTTTCAGTAACCCCGCTTTGTGGGATTGTAATTGGAATGATGCCAATTTCCTTGTGACTTTCATAGTTAGAGCTTCCTCTGTCTTTACTTCATTTGATGTCATGATCTTCAATTTCTTATTTAAAATATTTTACTTGTTAGGTCGTGATCATTCAATGTTTGGTTTTGTTTCAGGTTCAATGGCCATTGTCTATAGTTATTTCAAAAAAAGCCCTAACAAAATACCAGTTGATTTTCCGCTTTCTGTTCCACTGTAAACATGTGGACCGCCAGCTTTGTGGGGCTTGGCAAGTACACCAAGTATGGGCTAGAAGCTTGTTGATGTAAAGTGGTAAATTTTACTTGCCTTTTCTTCTGCTTCTAATTCAATTGCAATATACATATGCAGGGAGTTCGTGCCCTTAACATGCGGGGAACTGCCATCCCTAGATCAGCTCTTCTTTGTCGTAGTATGTTGAAATTCATCAACAGCCTTCTACACTATCTAACATTTGAGGCAGGTTTTATCTTATCATTGTAATTTTTTTTCTTTTGACAGTACTATGTTAAGGATTCCCCCAGTTCAAGTTTTGGTTGATTTATCTCTCTCTCTCTCTCTCTCACCGTTCTTTTCTTTAAAATATCATAAGTGATAAGTCTTTGTTATATGTATTTTGTGATTTTCCATTGGTATAATTTTGCTCAAACCTATTCTATTTTCATGTAGTACCTATATTGCATGACAAAGGTGTGCTTGATTGGCACTTGAAATTAGTCTAATGTGTCTTGGAAATCAAATGAATCCAATACTTGGGCACATTCTTGAACCCAAAATTGTCTTCAATATTAAGTGATTTGGGTAGGCAGCTGGGCTAATTATTGAGATATTTTTAATTATTTCTGATCTGCCAAAGTTCAAAGACATCAGGCTTTTTGAAGGGTTGGGTTTAATTTTAAATTTGTCTTTTGTTTATAGAATCTAATTTGGCATGTGTATTTTGATAAAGAATACACTTGTTTTCAGGTTCTTGAACCTAATTGGCACATGATGTATAATAAAATGCAGACCGCAAAAAGTATAGATGAGGTATGGTCTTCAACTTTTTGGATTTGAATATATTTGTTGTGCAATACTTGAGCAACTGTTCGCCTGTGATGTTATTTTAACAGAGAAGTATATATTTCTGGAACAGGTTATCCAATATCATGATTTGTTCCTTGATAAATGTCTCAAAGAATGTTTGCTGCTTCTACCGGAACTACTCAAGGTTTGATTTTTAATACCCAAAGCTAGTTACATTACATGTATTGGATTGAATATAGGCATTGAATGCATCTATACAATGAGAAATTCAAAAATGGGGCAGGAGAAAGAATGACTATGTAATTTTAGTTATGATAAAAGACAACATAAAGGTGAAACTACTACTTCAACAGATGGAAACCAGCCAATAGCCCTTGATGGCAGGAAATCCTCAATTCTTGATTTATGATTCTCATGGTCGTCTTTGAGATTTTTTTTCTCACAAAGTCAAACTTTTGGTTGCAGAAGGTGGAGAGGCTGAAATTAGTGTGCCTGCAGTATGCAGCTGCATCTCAGTGGCTGATATCGTCATCTATTGATATTCCAAAGCTAGAGGAGCCCTCTGATGTTTCACTCAGGTCAGAGAAGTCCAAGCAATGGAGATCAAGAAGCCAATCTCAGGCAGTAAAAATGATGACTCAGAATACAACAGTCACAGAGTCTATACTGTAAGTCTAATAGATGTGAGTTGTACATATGAATCCATAAAGTTCTATCTCACAATCGCCGTAATATCTTGCAGGAAATTTGAGAGGGAATTCAATGCTGAGCTTCAGAGTCTGGGTCCAATATTGAGCAGTAATTCCCAAGCAGAGCCATATTTGACTCATCTTGCACAGTGGATTCTTGGCATCAGAAATGACCAATAAAATTTTAGTGTTGTTTTCGTCTAGCAATTGCTATTGATTAGCGTGAATACATTTTTTATGGTTTGCCAGTCGTTTGTTGTGTAGAAAATGATATGCTTCATCGTCTGTCTGAGAAACAGGAAGCCAGTGCTTACCAGTGTTTGTATTATAGGGCCCTATTTGGTAACACAAGTTGTTTTAGGCCTAACCTGCTGGGGGCTGGGGAGCCTGTCTTCTTTGTATCCTGTTGTACGCTGGATATGCATCACGGGTTTCAGCTAGCTCAATAGTGTAAGATTTGCATACAGCCTGAAAGAATGTACCTTTGGGTCTTCTGCTTAATCTCAACAGTTTATGTTTGTCCGACAATTATAGACTAGGGACATTGGATTCACAAATTATTTTGAATTGTTTTCTTTGATGTGGTCAATTTTGATAAATTTTTCTAATTAAACTAATTCCCGCATCTTTCATCAAAATAAATAAATAAATGCCTTCGTCCATTTTCTTGGTTATTACTCCCTACTCATACATATAACTTGTCCGATCCATGACAGACCTGCAGAAATGGATACTGCATTGAATTATTAAAATAATCAAAAGCTACTAATGTTATATCTCAACTAAGAATCTTTAATGGAGCAAAATTTCTAAAGACGTGAGCCAGTCACTTTTCTGATACTCGTAGAGTCTGTTAAGCATCACTTTTAAGAACTGTACAATTAATTTAATATGTTATTTTCCAATTGAATTTCTCAACAGCAAAAACACTTTCGATCTCCCAACCATAATATCATCACATTATAATCTCCATTTTGATACTAAAAGAATTTTAACGGTAAAAGCAATTCATCCAGCAAAAACAAACGGTACAACATATTTATTTGCAACCTATTGACCCCAAGTAGCTATCACTCCTCCAAAACACTTGAAAACTTCAAGTGCTTTATACATCTATTAGTAACAACATAAATAAATGATAGTAAAGATTACAGATGAATACATTTGCATGGGTCCTGATATAAGATAACTAGTACAAGTTAAAGATCGTCATAAATGGCAGCAACTATTTACAGCTGATTTCAGAAACAAGTCAAACAGGTGAAGTTTCTACCTTCCCTATTTCCATTCTCCATCATTGCTCTTCAGGTCTTAAAGCAAAGAAATTATTGGAGCATTATTCTTTCACTCAGCAATGATCTAAAAGGTGTTTCCCCAAAACAATTGGACAGCCAAAGAGGCAAAACGGATAATTCCCGTCTAGGCGGCCTGCCGGTGAAGAAAATGAAATTTAACGACATTGTTGGCAGATCGCACAAATGGTAGCCGACCTGATATTTGCATACGTACAATGTTCACATGACCAGTGGCCTGAATCATCAATGTTTCTGCTAGGGCCACTTGATCTGGATGTTGAACCCTTGCCTCTCCCACTTCTCCCCCTGCTGCTTCCACCTCCCAAGCTCTTTGAGTTTGTTGTCCTGCTGCATGCACCATGAGAGTCCACATCTGATAAACCATTCTCCAAAGCTCGTACTAAGTTCTCGAAATAGTTCCGAGTGACACTGTCATCATTCAACCAAGTTATTGAAAAATTAAGCAGGTGGAAAAGGTAAATAGGTAAAGCTATGAACTGCAAAGTACAACAGCAAATACATAAAATATAAAATATAAACTCAGTTGAGTTATTGATTAGTGGTCTCTCCAACATTCCCCTTTCTATTTAAGTCTCAAACAAGCATCTAATCAGCGGAATTCTACAGCATAGAAAATTGTCGATCTCCAAGTCTATTTACTCCTTTCTGTACAGTCAAGTTAGTTTCACAGGCATGCCAGGCAATGCTCAAGCAAAACAATTGCGTTGCCGCCAGTCTAAGAACCATGCAAAGCTAAATTCAGCACATATAATCATTCAAATGATACAACATATCTAACACAACATTCGGTTTTGTATTCACTGGAGAGAACAGATTGATAGCAATACTACTTCTAACTGAGTGAGCCTTCCAACTCAGGTTGAATAACAAGACAGGAGGGTGGGGAGAAGAATAAGAGAAAAAACGCAATTCTAGCAATAGTCTCAGAATCACCTGGTCAACCCAGCAAGTTTGGTACGGAACTCATTAAAATCCTTTGATGGGCCCTCTGAATTTAGATAAACCTGGAGCTCCTTCTCAGCACATTGATGAAGACGTTCCAACCCAGACTCAGCTTCACCTGTGTAATAGAATCTGTGATCAGAACACCACAAGAAGGATAAAACATCTGCTTCAAAAAAAAGAAATGACCTACCTTGCAAATACTCAAAGAACTGTCTCTTCCCATGTTCATGCTCAGGTAAATAATATCCATAGGCATAAGTCCATTTCAAAACTCGCCTGCATTCAACTATCTGGAACAAAGTAAAGATGATGAGAAAAGAAATAAACAATCATGTGTTAGTGTGGTATTTTATAAAATATATATCATAAGAAAGCAATATAAATCTAGCTGTAAAATAACACTAGCATACCTGTAGCCAGGCCTCGGTAATGAACTTTAGCTGTGACTCAGGTTGACATTGTATGTCACTTAGCTTCTCAAGCTACAAAAACACAGGATCATCACTCTCAGTAAGTTACAAAACCAAATTAAAACCTACTTTGGATAAGGCAGATGTCCTCGGAGAACATAACTTAAATCCACAAAAGGCACAATTTCAATTCAGACTTATTATTATTATTATTATTATTATTATTATTATTATTATTATTATTATTATTAATAATAACTAGTTCAAAACTAAAAAGTACAAAGATCAATTTTGAATTCGTAAAAGCAGCACAAGAATTTCACATAAGGTTTTCATTCAGCAGGCAATAAAGGATTAGGGTGTAACCAGTGGTTCTTAAATTATTAAATTTTAGGCCTGATACATAAATTTAACCCTGAATCAATTTCGAAAAGTCTATTGCACCCTTAACTTTTATTTTAACCTAATGTACCCCTAATCTTTTATTTTTAACCTATTGCACCCTTATTTATAAAACTAGTAGGAACAATTTGCTCAAATTATTCCTTGAGCTCAACCAATCGGCACCAAGTGGGTACTGGATAAATAATTGAGTACATTATCCTTTCAGTTCAGCACCTTCCTCGATTTATATCTGGACCAGGTGTAATTTTCTGCATATAAACTCAAATTTATCCAATACAAATTCTGTTCCCAGAATGGAATACTGCAGAATTGAAATGAGCAGGATTGCAGATTAATCCTATTAGTAAACAGAATGAGAATCAGACTCCCCACTCCCCCCCACCTGGGCCTGCCTGCCCTTTTTTGTCAATTAGAGCAGGGGTGAGTTTCAAATGAGCCAGGCACAAACAGTGATTTATAGTGTTGGTCTTTTTTTTTTGGCACCCTTCTATAAGGACAAAATAATCTTCTAATATTGTTTTTGAACATAAAAATAACTGAACCACGAGAACCAACTATCAAATCATAAGAAACACCTAATGGTCAGAAGTCCAACTTACATGTACAGTTTGCATTTGCTGTAGGTCTGCCAGTGCCTTTTGCCTAGACTGCAGTAAGAAAGGAAAAGCTCAGGATCAAATTTAAAACTATTAACAATACAGAACATTTACCATGTGAAGCATGACAAGGAATTTAGTATTCCACAAATGATCATAAAAATATTTTGAAAGAATAAACATATTATTTCAAAAGAAAGCAAAGAAAGATGTATGCGTCCTAAACTGATTACTGCCAAAATCAAGAATTATCGATTAAGCAAATCCAGGGAAATAAAATACAAGTTACAATGCATACATGAGAAACAAATCACAATGTACTTCCATGTCTTTGAATCAAATATTAAACCTTAATTTCTTCATTTAATACATCAACTAATCTTGAAGAAAGCAGTCCTCACTTACAAATGGAGCAATCTTAGCATTTTCCTCTTCTTTCTAAAATTCCAGATAATGGGTTTGATTTGCCCCCTTGAAAATGATGCCTTTTCTAAGATTCTTCACATTACAGTGCAAAACAGTTAACTTTATTTTCCAAAAAAATTACAACCCATAACTTATCTACTCCAAATCTCAATGAGCTTTTCCTTGTGTGCTACACTTGATTTCAAATAACAGCCAATAGAAAACATAATGGCAGTTATATATCCACTTTTGTCCTACAATTATGTTGCATGATGTTCTCTGACAGATATTTAAGGATCACAGGTGAAACGGTCTGTTACAACCATTACACAATATTTAAATATTCCCTTTGTTTTCAAGCTATTTTTAGGAAATTTCTTACAATAGCACCACCAGCTGCAGCCATTATACTTTGGCCACAACACCATAAAATGACCATAACTGCAATTTCAATCCATGGCTGTATAAGCCAGAGACAAAATTTTGGAGTTGAATACCAGATCAGAATAGCCACTCAACTGGTCAACTAAAGTAAGATGTTGTTCAAGAAATTGTTTGTGTTAAAATTCAAGATATCCTATTAAAAAAGTATGTAATTTGTTAGTTACTTGCTTGCGTGCATAACATATGAACATGTATTTGGGGAAACAGTACTCCAGGCAAAATTTTCTGAGCAGTTTTACAGTAAGCATGGTTGATTATTACAATTGCATTAAACCTTGAATAGCAACAGCAAAGGGTTTGGAATGGGGCATTCAGCATAACCTGCTCATCTTAATTTTGGGGGTGGAAAACATTATTTATTTTTTAATATTATAAATACTATACTTTATATTTACATAAAATGAAGGTATGTCAACTTTTCCTATATACATAGGTGGTCTTTATCTGCCAAACTAGGGTTGGGTAAGGTGGTATCCATTAGGACGGGGAAAAATTACCAACCTATTTAAAGAGACTAAATTTCCAAACCCAAAACTTTCCATGCCAATACAAAATACCTTTGTTTTCCACTCCTCAAGTCCAAATTTGGACCTAAAAACTCATATCCAAGACTGCCAAAATATGCTTCCAAATTAAATTAAAAAAAAAAGTCTATATCGCACTTCCCCGAAAGACTGCTAACATCATGAAGTCAACGAACGAATTAAGTAAATTTTGGTCTCTATAACAATTACAGAGAAAAAAAAGAGGTAATATATCATAAGTAGTCTAATTCATATAACATCGTATCAGTATTATGACCACTTACTGATTGGTTGGTTGCCCATCGTTCATAATAATGTGTATATCTCTCCAGAGAGTTTTTGGCCATTTCTCTTCGCTTCTCAGCATCATCATACTGTAAGCAGAGCAAATAATCTTGGTGACACAAGATAACCATATACCAAACAAGCATATGAAGATATGTGCAGATGTCTAGATCAAAAAATTAAACT
This sequence comes from Hevea brasiliensis, assembly GCF_030052815.1. NCBI lineage: Eukaryota > Viridiplantae > Streptophyta > Magnoliopsida > Malpighiales > Euphorbiaceae > Hevea > Hevea brasiliensis. Next base: position 534,659 of record NC_079499.1, on the reverse strand, counting down.
ATATAATATACCACTCCCTCTTGCTTTGCTGTCTCATAACGATTACATGCATAAAAGCCACCAGTCCTCTCTCCATGATCAGACCATGCACCAAGGCAAAGCCTGCAACATAGATAACCACATGAATATGGAAGTGAACAACTTTGTTAAAAAGGAAAACATCTTCTTTCAAGAATGAAAGAAAAGAAATAATGTGCACAGGAAGTTTTGAAAAACTCTCATTCATAACATAGTTCATAAGTGGAGAACTTTCATTGACCAGGCATTGTTACTGCAAAGATGTACAGCAAAACAAAATCTGTAATTGTCACTTGCTAGAGACAACAAATGCATATAACTTAAACAGGAGAATGAAATTTTAAATCACTCTTGCATGATGTTCAAGAACTCAATAAAAATGTCTGATTCCATAAAGTTCCAGTGTTCCTGAGCAGAATAATAAAGGATGAAAGTTCCGAGAGAGAGAGAGAGAGAGAGAGAGAGAGAGAGAGAGAGCATGTTTATGAGCTTACCAGCAAAACTCAAATTTACAAGGCGGTGTGCATGTAATATGCATACAGCCTTGGTTTTTCTCAATTGGCCGCTTGCACTTTGGACAAGGTTTGGAATTAGCCAGTATCCTGAAATCAACACACATATTATTCAACATTAAAGCATCAATAATATCGAAGCATATTTCAGAACTCAGTTAAAAACCTACCGATTAAGAGCACCCACACAAATACACAAGAGCACCCATTTATGAACATGCACTTGCAAGCACACATGCATGAGTGCATGCACACAACACGCATGTGCATGCAAACCTGTGTACACAAATGGACCCACAGAAGCCCTTTCATCCAACAAGGCTGTCAGCATAAAGACTCATTTACCTGACCTGATGGCTCATTCTTCATGAAAAAACCAGAATTAGAAGGAGGAGGAGGAGAAGAAAGGACAGAAGAAGAGAGGGAAGAAGTATCAAGAAGAGAATAGAAGCTAGGGAAAGAAAAGAGAGAGAGAGATTTAAGAGGGAAAACAGACCCTTGTATTATTGATAAATGAATTCTCCAATGTACAGAACACTATTTATCTTCAGTAATACAATTCCTGCCATTCAATATTACAGTTAGCTTCTATCTGATTAACTGACTGACTCTCAAACTAATTAGTAAACCAGAACCTCTAGTCACAACATTACCCTCCCCTTTGAAACCATTCTTGTCCTCGAGAATGGATAAAAGAAAGATCATCCCAGCAGCATCTTAAATGTTGTAATTCTTTGAGTTGATTCTCAAGAATCATGTATGTTATTTCATCATCCATTATGAATCCAGATTAGAGTGTTTGCTAACCAAGAAATCAGATGAAATGGAAGAAAATTTAGAATAAAGAGGGAGAGATTCAGAGAGAAGAGAGAAAGAAGAAGCAATAAAAGAAGGAGAATTTCCGTTGATCAAACCTGCTCTGATACCAAATTGTCAGCATAAAGTGTCGTTTACCTGACCTGATGGCTCATTCTCCATGACAGAACCAGAATTATAAGAAGAAGAAAGAGAAGAAGGGCGCAGAAGAAGAAAGGGAAAAACTATAAAGATAATAGCAGCTAGGGAGAGAAGAGAGAGAGAGAGAGAAATTAAAGAGAGAAAACAGATTCTTGTATTGTTGACCGATGAATTCTTCAATGTACAGAACAGTCTATTTATCTTCAGTAATATAATTCTTGCCATTCAAGATTACAGTCAAATTCTATCTAACTGACTCTCAAACTAATAAGTAAAACAGAACCTTTAGTCACAACAAAGGCATTGGAGTAAAAATACGAAGATATAAGAGCACATACAAGAACACCTGTGCAAACACATGCACCCATCCACACAAACCCTGATAGGAACATGCCAGAGAATAAAGGCAGAACCAAGATCAAGTGGATTGTGTATTCTAGAAGGCCCAAGAATTCTCAAGAAGGACAAGCTGGAATTCAGTTAAAGGAAAAAGTACAGAACACATGAAGAGGCGTAACAGAATGGAAAGCGCGGGAATAGGGGCAGCAGTAGTTAAAAAGGATAGCACATTCTAAATTTTGTTGTTTGTGTATCCAGCTCTTGCAGCTTGGAGAGCAGAGTGTTTCAGCTTGGGGGAAATCATCTCCTGTAACGCTGTAATCTCTTTCCATTTCTTCTGCTGTACTAATCTTCAATCCATATATGCCATACCAGTAACTTCTGGTCCATTTCCTGTAATTTTATTGATTGTTGCTGTGTTATTTCCTTACTCTATCAAACCCTTTCCTCCAACAAAGCTTCAGATCGAAAAAAGAAGATACAAAATACACACCAACCACGTGTTCATGTATACTGGTATACACTCATGCACCTGCACAAGCCCTTTACTCTAGTTTTTCCATTAAACAAGACTACCAACAATCAACTTCACCTATTCACTAAGGACCAAGCCCTGATCAAGCTAAAGTGCTAAACTAATTTTAGAAAGAGTTTCCACTTAAGATTTCCATTGTCATTCCTGCTCAAATCTAAGGAACTAATTGGAATGCTTTTGAGCTGCAATGCGAGAGACATAAAAGTTGAGTGGAAAACTAATTACATGGGAAATCCAATAACAACAAATATGATATAGATTATTCTTATAATATATAACTTAGATGACCCAATTAATGGATATCAAGGGGCTAGAAACGTCTGGCCATGCTGTTTAGTTATGCATTGATTATTCTAGTCCAATAAGGCCCTAAAAATGATTTCCTTTTTCAGTTGTTCACTAATTTATATCACCTTGTCTTAACCTCCCCTGTTTAAAGAAAATGATATAACTAAAGAGGAACAAAACTAGATCCTAGCTCACGTTCCTTACCAGTTCATATTTTCAGACTCAGCACTGTTCTTCAATATCCACTTAGCCACAGTTCCACAATCAACAGGACGATGGGCTTCTTCAGTACACTGACAGATTAAATTAATACAAATTAGAGTGTCAGAAACACAAAGAACACTAGCCATACATAAATGCACAACTGTTCATGAAAACACATCTGCAAGAAAGATTAGAAAAACACAGATCCATAACCAATTCAAAGACACTCACATTCCAGCAGAAGCTATATGAGCAGTGGCAAGAAACATCATAGCTTCCACTGCCTACAATAAAATCCACAGCATAATCACATCCCGGAGCAGGGCACCATTTGGTCTACCAAATAACACAAAAACAACAAACAAGAAAGGTGAATACAACAAAAAATGAGGACAAGTCTTTCCAGTATGATATTGTCATAAATCGCTAGAAGCAAATAACTAACAGCTGAACAAATATAGTGAAGAAAACAAGGGGCCATTCTGAATGACATAGAAAAAATGAAAAATTCAAGAAAAAGAAAGTTAAAAGAACTGGGAAAATTAGGTATAAAGGTCTGAATTTGATTTATGCCCTAACTGAGACTTTCAAGCCATTGCAAACATACCAACTTGAACTAACACTAGTTCCCTAAACTAATTTTTTTTCTCAATACTGAACTAGGACTGCCTTCTGTTCTGCATCACTACATTGAATTGATGAAGAAGTTGATTTAGGACCAATTTTATCAAAATCACATTTCAATTCGTAAAGTCATGCACTTTACGAATTGAAAGCCAACCACACAAAGAAAGCCAGCGTACAAAGATGGCAAACATATTGAAATTTTGAATCAACTACACCCAAAATACTAATAACAAAAACGCAAGTTCTAACATTAGTTCAAAAAGGTTATGACTCCATTCGAAAAGAAAGATGGCATAAATAGAGTAAGGGAGTGTTGTGAATGCTAATTCTGAAGTTGATGCTCTATTTTTATGCAGAGTTCACAGTTCACACCATAAATCACTAATAGAATTGTTTGATACACGAATATTGCTCTCTTCACAATGAAACTTTATAACAATACATACAATTTTATTCATTTTGAACTCAAAGCATGGATGATCTATTTAATTTGCAAAAATGCAAAATTACCTTTCTATTATCCTCAATATAAGATCTAATGAAATAACGGGAATACTTTTCCTTGTCTTCATCAGAAGTCAATTCATTAATCATATCTTGACCAACAGCAGCACCGCAAGATGGATCAGGACATCGCAACATTAAACATCCAGGACCATCATTAATAGCTGTGCTAATGTAGCCTACATAAGAAAAACAAAACAGACACATAAAGGCCTCAAAAGTTAAATATCAATAGACCCAGGTAAAATGTCAATAGAAATTCTCAGACACACAAGATGATAAACATACAACTCCAGTAACAACCTGGAAAAATGTACTATCTTGGACAGTATTAGATCAATCACATCAAAATAATTCACAAAATGTACTTCCTAAGCAATTCACTAAGAAACTGTCAACTACTTGCATTTTTTCCTATGTGTTGTAATTACCATAGTTATTAAAGGCTCAAGGCACACTAAGGCGCCAAGGGGTCCTGGAGCCTAGGCGCAAGACGCAAGGCGAAGGCGCATGCCTGAGCGAGATGAGGCGCAAAAAAAAATAAATAAATAAAAGTAAAATAAATATGAATATTCCATCAAACTTCAAATAACATAAAACTAAAAATAAACACATAAGCATTCAAGTATTAACTATTAAAACTTTTAAGTCTTTTAATCTTTCATAACTAAAGTTAAGAAATTATAAAGTGACTATATCTTCTTCATCTTTTTCTACACCTTCATCCTCTTAATATTCATTTTCAAAATCAATATCTTCATCATTTCCCTCACCTTTAAGAACTAAAGGAGTATTAACTTTTTTTTTTTGAAAAAGATAATGAGTGGTAGTGTTGAAAATAAAAATATGAGAGGTTTGTAATTCTGAGTATGTTAGTTTGATGAGATTTTGGTGACTTGTTATCACCAACGATACTAATTTCAAAAACTTCTAGATCAACAAATTTCGAGTTAGGTGGTAGTGCTTTTTGTCAATTGAAGTACTCGCCGAATGTAGAAATAAAAAAGGCGCGCCTTTCTGGCCTTGCGCCTGGAACAAGGTGCACGCCTAGGCACATAAGACAAGGGCTTGGTGAATGTTGCCCGCCTTTCTCTTGTAGAGGTGCTAGGACTAGAGCCTGGTGAGCCCGGAGCCTGAGGCGTGCCTTTAATAACTATGATTACACAAGAAGTTTTAAGCTACTATAGTCCGGCTACGAAGCACGGAAACTCTAATCAATGGCGTTTCAATGTTTTGGAAATGTTTCAGAGATGAAAACAGCAAGACACAACCATGAAATGTTTCACGACGTGTCCAGAAAAATCAAAAAATGGAAACGAATAGTAAACGCGCTCCTAACTTAAATTGGCGTTTGTTTATCCTCCCTACAAAAACCATCATGAAGGTGCCTAAAGCCATCGTTAATCTCATCTTCTCTCGTGCCTAAGCTTGCTAGATCGATCAGTAGTTTCGCCAACGTCGAAGAGTGGTCTGAGTCTCATTGGTGATGTTCATAGCGGGTAGGGGAGTTGAAAGGAGAGGAAGACGTGTGAGAGGGAGAAGGATTGTGCTATGTACTTTCTTAGTTTTTTTATTGGTTTTTAGTTTGTTTCCTTCTTAATTTCTTTTCTTTTCTTTTCTTATTCTTTTTATTTTCAAAAATTAATAAAATATAATAAATTATAATAACATAACGAATTCTAGAACAATTGTCCTATCTACTTGTACTATACTCATTTTAAATTTCTTTTTCAATAATTGAGTAAACTAAATTAAACAATACTATTAATATTAACTGAAAATACTAACAATGATAAGTTAAACATAATTAAATTATCAATATTATAGCTTTATTAGTTCTAAATTAATTCTATATATTTATTTTATTTATATATTATTTTAATCAATATTTATAAATATGCCATAGTTATTAAATGCTCAAGGAGCACTAAGATACTAAGGGGTCCTAGAGCTTAGGCACAAGACGCAAAGTCTAAGCGCGCGCCTAAGCGAGGTGAGCCGCAAAAGTAAAAAAAATTTAAAAAATCCATAAAAGTCAAATAAATGTTATACTTTTCCTTTTTCGTTTGGCATATATCTTGAAATAGGTGTAATGTAAAATTTTTTAAAAAAAAGATAATAATGGAATGGTAGAGTTGAAAATGGAAATATAAGAGGTTTGCGATCTTAGGTGTGCTACTTTGATGAGATTTTGATGACTTGTTATCACCAGCAATACTAATTTTAAAAACTTCCTAATGCGTCAATATAATATTCTTACAGATCGACAAATATCAAGTTTAAGTTGTGACACTTTTTGCCAATGGAAGTGCTTGCTAAGGTGGAAATAAAGAAGGCATGCCTTTCTAGAGCCTTGTACCTGGAACAAAGGCGCACACTTAGGCGCATATGGGGCTAGGGTTAGAGTCTGTTGAGCCTTGAGCCTGAGGTGCGCCTTTAATAGCTATGAAATATACCCCTATATTGTTTACATTTATGCGTTTCCCTCACGTTTTCGTTTCTTATATTTTTGAAAATGTCATTTCCCCATATCCATTTCCGTGTTACATAGTAGTCCAGTGATAAGTATGACAAAAAAATCATACTTTTCATGTGATAACACTTAATTTGCTCCTTTTTCTTGACGATAATGAAGAAAGAACCTTAAGGAAAGCAAAATAAGATATTAGATAATGAGTTCCTGATAAGATTGACAAACTCTCCTTGAACTAAAGACATTAATTCCAATTACTTAGTTTCATCTTGTACATTTTCAGTTCCACTATGAAGTTGCAAACTAATAGAGGTGGTTATTCACAACTATCTCAAAGCATGAGTCCAAGCATGGAAATGGATGTAGTCCTTCTATGTCCCACACCCAACACCATCACTTAGACATCAGAAATGTTGCTCCAAACTGTTACAGCCAACAGCAACCACTAATTTTACAAGATTTTCCAACAACTGCTAATGCATCAAATAATCTCTAGGCTCTAGCCAAATAAATTTCAGTTTTAAATGTAAAGAATCTATTGAAAAATAACTAGGGTGTAGAAGTCTCAAGAACAATCTCATTCTTTATTTAAGATAGCTGTAGTTGCAATAGTGTATTGATTGTATGCTGCATGACAAATAACATAGTCATTTACATTCATGAATTCAAAATATGTTCATTTCACTAGATTCTATTGACAATTGAACATCATGACAATTTTACAATAGAAGCAATGAACTTCTTAGTCCCTAAAACCTTGAAACTCCTATATGTAATCCCCTTAAAAAATTCCTTTCCACTCTCACTTCATGCTTCTAAAATACAGTTTCAAACAGAACAAGTAATAAATTAAAAAAAATTAAGGTCCAAGAGAAGTTTCAGTAATTTTGATTATCACAAAATGTCAAAATGCCAGAGGTTGAGCCTTTATTATTTAATAGACTACATAAAACTGGTTTGCTACTTCAATCTAGTTAGATAAGTTTAACATAATTAGACTCTTGATATTGATGGAAAGAGATAAGTCCTGAGTATCTGATTTCACAAATAATTAACCTCCACAATCACACATTATGCACTACTATATCTATATGACAGAAATATTAGGTCCTTGGCTCCTTGCTAGTCAGAATCCAACAGGAAAAACAACTCGCATATTTAAGATGACATTAGAAAGAACTAAGCAGATAAGAAGATTCCCACATTCTTAAGATGACACAAACCTTGCCAGCATGAACTACAAAATGGATGACCGCAAGCAGAAGCATGCAACCTATCAGAAGGATAGATTTCAAAACAAATTCCGCATGTCACCTGTCAAAATTCAAGTAGATATTAACCTAAATTTTGCAGATGAAAAATGCTTTAAAAATTTTGAGAGAACTAAACAGGTTTAATGCAAAATCTAAAAGAAACAGCTTCAACATCAATATGTACTACTTACTTCTCTACCATCTGGAAATTCAACAACTGGTTTCTCCAATAAGCCAACAACCCTGCGAACCTTTTCTTCATCTGCAAACCATTCATCATTCACTTTACTGACACTCCTGGGGGTTCATAGAAAATATAAATGATGCATTACACCAATGTGTTATCCAGGACAAATTATATGAAATCTTGCAAAACACACTGTTTAAAATGTCCATTATGGTAAAGTATGAGCTTTGCCAATAAGACGAGATGCCATGGTTATAATAGTGTCCTACCATTTGTAATAGCGGAGCAAGATGCTAGCTGAAACCTTTGAAATGGAAAGTACAGTAGATATCCTCATAATATCATCGTCTTGACGTTGACAAATATCTGCTTCACTCAAAATGGTATAGTTTTGCTAAAAAAAGAAAAAGAAAATACAAGTGAGAACAAATGATCATCCTCCTAGACCAAATAGCATACCCAAATTAATCAGCACAAATAGACCAAATAGAAGCTCAAATTTCTCTCTACATCTATCCAACAAACTAAAAAGGCTAAAATTTTCAAACGAAAGCTTCATTATTGCAGGAGCTTAAATGGAGCATTTTTCATACCCTAACAAGCATATATACAAATACAACCATGTGAAAAAAGGGGAGCCCATCGACCTAATTAACATGAACAAACAATTGTGCCCAAAAGAGGAACAAATGATGTATAATCAAGCTTCAAAATGTCATTAATCTCGCAAACAAACGTTAAAAGAACAAATAGCTCATAACGTGTTAGCCATATTAAGAAGCATAAAAGGAAAAGAAAATGAAGTTGAAAAATAAAAAGGCAAAATAGAAGAAAAGGAACCTGGTGACGATGGGAGATGAGGTCATCGGAATCATCGGAATCGTTGTCGATGAACTCGAAATCAGCGACATCAGCGTCATCGCTTTCAAAAGCATCATCCCCTCCGCTGTAGAAATCATCATCAGCGGATTCAGCGGCTGCGTCCTGCATATCGAACTCATCCTCCGAATCCATTAAGAAATTGGAATAAATTAGTGAAGAAGTGGAATGAAGAAGAGAGAGAGAGAAGTGGCTTTATAGGAAATGAAAGAGAGAGTAATTTTAGTTAATTAAAATGATTATATTATTAATCAGTGAAGAAGGATTTTGAGACAGACAGAAGCTTGTCACAGTCACACTCCACCATTGACAAAAAAGGGTGAGAGAGAAAGCTTTGGGTTTTTTATTTTGTTTTTTTTTTTTTTTCTTTGTGGAGGAGACGGACTGTAAGAAAACTGCTACTTGCAATTAAAATTAAAAAATTTTCAAAAAAAATTAAAATTAAAAAATAAAATCGAAAGAAATTCTGTATTTATAGACAAACTAGCACGCCACGTGCACGTTTATTATGAAAATTAAATTTATTTTATAATTTTAATTTATTTTCTATTTTTTATTAAAAATTAGATCAGACTCATACTGTATTTATATTAAATTAAAATTAAATTAAAATTTGATTTTATACATATGTATTCTTAAAACTTTTTAGATATATTTTATATTTTTAATATCATAAATTTGATCTTAATTTAATATTTCATAATCATATATTAATATAAAATTAAAGAGAATCTGCATTAAATTTTATTTAGCGTCAAAAATATACATATTTTTTCTCACATAATTAAATAAAATTTATATTTTGTAATTTATGAAATAACTAAATTCCCATAAATATATGACAAGCTAGAAATTAATGCATCAGGAGCATCTTATAATTTTCCTAATCTATATACATCCATAGTGTGCACCCATGTGTAGATCAGTCAAGGTCTACTTCAAAATTGAATATGGAAATCATACTAAAATTTATTGAAATTGAATTGATTAAGATATATTGAAATTGACCGATTCAATTTCATATTAAAATCGATTTTTACCTTTTAAATGAGAAAACATGTTAAAAAATAATTATTAAATTTGATTAAAATCAAGTTAAACAGAACTAAAACCATAATTGAATTGAAAAATAATTATTAATCAAAATGGGTACCAAGTAAAATCGCCAGAGACCTATAATCTGATCTCGGTTCTCCTCTAGGTGTTGGATTCTTTCTTCTATAAATATTTATCTTCTGGAGCTATAAATATTAAGACTATAATAATATATTGCTATGATTCAGTTTAGCATTACTAGAACTATCATGATTGAATGAACAGAGCCTATGAACTAGTAAAATAATAATAAAGCATGCAGATGCAAAACGACTCTGCTAATTGCACCTCATATTGATCCCTTCACAGTTAAATGCAGCACCTCCACTTATTGTGCATAGCTTTCCAAGGAAATTAACACCACACACACACTTTACTAATGCAAGCTAGACCATTGATTTGCTGTTTGAAACAAGTCGTACTGATTTATCTCTTTTGCAGGCATGAAAAAATGAAAGAGAAATACAAGTGAAATTGCTGGCGCTCAACAAGAATCCAGCATTTCCAGAGAATGCAATATATATTATCATTTTGACAATATGGGATTCGAGACATTTACATTATCAAAATTCACGAAAGAGTTAAACATATATGAAAAAAAAAAGTAAAAGTTTTCCAGACTTAACATAGACTAGTTACAAAAATAGATATCTTTCTGCATAAATTTTTATGTCTTTTCTCTCCTTCAGCAGAATCCAGGCGCTCAATGGCCGCTCATGCTCCAAACATTTTGGAGGAACTCAAAGGTATGTTGTGGGCTCCCATTGACATTGAAATGACCCCAAAATGAAATGAAGAATCTCTTTTACAGCATTTATTCTATTGTGTTACTGGAACTGCTCATTTTCTCAACTACTGGTAAATCCTGCCTAGGAATGTACATAACGATTGCTCCCTGCGTGAGATTTCAATTTCATAAATACTATGACTTTTTCCATCAACCTGTAGTTTCCATTAGTTAAAAAGTATTTCTAATCATCGTTCATCATTTATTGAAGACCATTTCACAATTTTTTTTTTCCTTTTAATTTGCCACATATGGATTCTTCTAGGCTATACCATATGGAAAACAAGACATATAGACAATCTATTGAAGGAGTAGCCCAGTAGAACTTCATCATAGAGCGCTTTGGGTATTTTCCTCTTGAGGATTGTATAGCGCCATATCTTGTGCATCATGTGCAAACAAAATTAACATGGAAAATTTTTGTATTTTATATGTCCACTAGACAAAGGAATTTTGTTTCAAGTTAGACTAACTTGCATTGCTTTGCAATTATCCCTAAACAGTCCTTTACTTTACCATGAATCTTTTCGGGGGGTAAGTTTTTTAGATGCTAGCTAAAGCTCTAATAACAATTTCAACGGGGCCTTCTTAATTCACTATACTGGACAGAGCACAGCTAACAAAAATAATTGCAACTTTGACATCCTAAGCATCAGTTTGAATCCATACCCATATAGTAAACTTCAGATAGGAAGAAGTGGCGCCTTCTCATCATGTTCAACTGGATGACTACCCTGGAGAATAGCCAAAAAGACAATATAGAACAGCTTTGGAATTGTTCAAAACCTCAGAAAGAAAACTGTTATAGGCATTAAAAGAATGTTCTTACATCCTCATTTGCTCCTGCGGCCATATTTATGAAGGATGCATCCTTAGACCTGGAAAATTAAGAGAAATTTTCAGTCAACAAGCTTTTTTAGCAAATTTTTTCCTGTTAAATATGGTATCAACCATGATCAATGCAAGAACAGAAAATAACCAGAAGCTTCTAATGATAAAAAAACCAAAGACTTTCCTTCTACAGGAAAAGATGGTTAACTGCACTTCTAGAAATTATTATTTATCCCAAAAATACAACAAAGAGAAATAGTATAATTTCCAGGATCTGGTCTGTGAGAACTGAGAATTGAGTTAGGACATGCAAACGCTTTAACTACTCCATCAGTCCCGCAAGAAGTGTCCATTTTTCACCTTTGAAAATACATAATGAGTTGCAATCATCAAAACTCAAAGAATATAATCACTGTATTTCCCTTATTAACCTTAATTATCAAAATAAGTTACCTGCAAAAGACAAAGCATTGATTGATTTGACTATGAAGAAGGAAAATTTAGGAAAAGCAAATTTCGTTAGTGATTTGTCACTCTTATTCCTTTTCATGAATATTGAGTGAAGTACACAAAAAAAAAAAGCCACTATTTGTTGGATAGTGAGGTTATTTCATGGAGCCCATATTTATAAGCCTGATAGACAAGGTATTTGCACCTCAAGGTTCCATCAAGACAAAGGTTGAATGTGTGAGTTCCAAATTATAATTAGAAAAACTACTGATGATTAAAATTTATACATATTCCTGGAAATGAAGCAGAAGACGAAGAAAAAGGCCCTCATGAATTTTATCAAAGATCATGGAATTGTTAACAAATGGTCAATGGACAAAAGCAAAAGAGAAGCACCAACCTCTGGTTGTTTTCAACATCCACCATCTCCAGACCACCTTTCACTGGTTCATCCTTAACCTTTGAAAGTGGTGAAAAGAACTGAAGAAGCAGGATAATAACATCAGACAAGCAAAATTTCCAGACAATTAACCTCTCTCTCTACCTCTCCACCACACCCTCCTCCCCCCTCCTACTATTTTTTCAAAAACAAAGAGAAAAAACCCACATAAACACACATGAAAATTTTAATTTGAGGTTCAGAAAATAAAACAAGATACAAGCAAGTGTAATATGTACCTGATGCATGGAGATAAAGACAATAGAGATTCCTAAGATAAAATTCATAGTCAGGGTATGACCAAAAAGTGCAGCAGATGCTATTCCTGTAAAAATTGTGGCTACAGTTGATGAGTACTTCTTCAATATCGTATCTGCAAGAGTCAGAAATGGATAACATGACCTCAGTGATGTGAAGCTGGAAATGACCAGGTTGCTTATATTCTTCGATGTATTTGACAATCACAAAAATTTTTAAAGGATCAATTATCCCAAAAATTCAAAATTTTGATCCAACTATCAATTATGGCCAATTCTTTTTTTCTTAACAGTATCAATTATATACACCTAATTCAACATAATTACCCTTAAATATGGTCAACTTAGAGCATGTATGTGCTAAAGCATGCCATGTTCTGACATGGACTAAATTTTGTACATAAACTATGAAAAAAGCTTTGCTGACATGACCTTTTGAATTATTATAAAATTTAATAATAAATTTTTTAAAAATACATACTGAGATATTTAAAAAGTTATATTTGAAAAGAAAGGGAAAAAATTTCACTTTTTCTCTCTCTAGTGAATGGTCTTATATATTGCTTTATTTTTCATATTTTACACAAATTTTATCCCATGTCAAAATCTATACATGAAGATTAAGTATTGACTTTGTTACAAGCACATAATATTAACAATTGCAAGAGAACTTTGAAACATAAAAGCTCAATATAATGACACTTAACAATGAAGATATAAAAAATAACAAAGAAAAGAAATCAAACAATCAATTACCTGCGTATTTGAAAAAGAAAGAAGATAAAATTCCTTGTGCTGCATTGTTGCATATCAAAAGCATGGTAGCCTTTGAGTGACCTTGCATGATATCCAAGCTAGTAGGACCTAAAAGCATTGAGATACAAACATATAAGCAAAAAAATCAAACTGTCACACACAAGTATGGTCAATAAGTAGCAAGCATGCTTTCAGTGTAATATATGCTATGCCGTCTGCAGCAGCAGTCACTATCACCTTCCCATTTTGAAAATTCAGAAATTTTAGATGATATGACACTTATTTTGAAAAGCAAAGCATTGTTATCTGCACCTATTTAAATCACAAATGTATCTTGAGGTGAAAATCAATTTTGACATAAAACAATATTTTGTTACAATCCCAAAATGCTCAAACTTCTACCATTCGAACAACTCCTGTACCAATCAATTGTTTATTAATGTGTTTCTAATTAGCATATGTGTGTTTTCCCCTTAGTTACAGAATATGCAATTATACTATTCTACAATATTTGTGTGGAATGCCTGAATGACTCTACCAACCCCAAGAACTCAGCAACAATATAAAATCCTTATAAAGTAGAAAAGGAAGTAGCAAAATTTTCAAATAATCACAGCCAACCAAACGTTCATAAGGAAGATTTCTAGGTAAGAGAATACAATTGGTATCAACTTCAATTTCACAATCAAACAACATAAGCAGAAGCTTCATGAAAATGGATACTTCATCATAAACAGCAGCACCCATTAAATAGCATGCAGCATCTCCATACCTTTAAAAATGGCAGTTATTAGGATGGCTAGGAAGTTGAATATGGCACCATACCCATACAGAAAGAGGTTCTGCAAAAAGCACATAACAGATGGTCATTAAAGCTTTCAAAAGCTGACGAACATGAAGTTTCTAAGAAAATAAGTTTTTGATTCACACAAATATCTAGAATTGGAATTAACCAAGATAAAGCACAAGGTGTCCACCATTAATACTCATGTTTGCAAGAGATTAAGAAAGCAATCTGAAGTTATAGTGTTAGTATATTGAAACTCAAGGTCAATAACCAACATTGCCAACATCCCAAAGAGTTTTTGATTTCTTTCTAATTGAGCAGCAGCCAACGAATATATTCCCATGTAAAACAGCAGGTCTGCATTACATGATATAGCACCAGAAACTCACCTGAAGATAAATGCTGGTCTCAAACTGGCTCTTCAAAGCATACTCATTGTAGACTGATGCTAGTGATGGAACAGTCACCTGCATTAAGTCCAAAAGTTTTCTTTATAACACATTCTCTAGCAGAACTCTCTACAGTATTGCTAGCACCGAGATGAGAACAGTGCCATAAACCAAACAACATTGTTGAATAAAGGGGAAGTGTTGGATAAACATGAATCTATTATATGTCCCTAAACATGGGCAAAATCTTTAGTCATGCCTCCAAAGTGACAGCATATAGCCCCAGAGCTGTACCTGTCAGAAATGCTGGAGGATTGCAAAATTCCCAAATGGTATTTAGAAATTAGGAGATGATCAATGCAAATGTATGCTTTATTATTGGCCCAAAGTTGTTGGCTATTTTGGCCTTGTTGGACTTGAGACTAGCACATTTTCATCATAACTATGTTCAAATATATGACTTCAGACAGAATGACCAAGAAAAAGTTCTTATGGAACTCATATATTTGTCCACAGATGCATACACTTTTATTCCCTAGCCCCACAATAACCAAGAATAAGTGAGCGAATACATACCTTTTATTCCCCAGCCCCCACAACAACAAAAAAGAAGTGAGTGAACTGCTGGCTTCACCCCAGCATGTAACATACATATATGTGGCACATGCATATTTTCCTATGCATGCACATATTTACACATACTGGCTATTTAGCCATTAACATATGCATGACCAAATGCATAAGATGCATTCATGTTAATTGCAACTAGACATTTCAGTAATTTCACAATTTAACAATTTTTATATGCAGCTATGAGCAATAAATTATAACTGGACATTCAGACATTTAACAACTTTACCAGATACTTACAAAAATTAGCGTATACAAGTATGCCCCTGTTGCAACTGAAAGGCCCATGGCAGTAGTGCCCTCAGGTAGAGACCGTAACTGATTCACACTAATCCCAATGAGCAATAAAGCAAGAGCCTCCCACTGTTATAAAACAACGAATTAACAGATCAAAAGAATAGTTCAGAAATACACACACTTTTTAGCAATTTCAAATCTCCTAGCAACAACTCTTCTTCAAATTTAGATTCACTCACCTGAATAATTGAAAACTGTCGCTTCATGATGATTTTCAACAAGACTGCAATTATCAAAACCTGCATAAGTTTGAGATCCACTATGAAATATTAATATTAAATAATTCACAAGAAAAAGAAAAAGAAAAAGAAGGTAAAACAGCATGTAGATTTCTCTATTAATCTGATCTGCAACGAGAAGGGAATATATGCCTATAGATAACAGCAGTTTTATACTAAATATTTACTTCCAAATCCTATTTACATTTTCAGACAGAGCATTGAACAAGTCCAGACTCAACTCAACTCAACTCAACAAGTCCAGACTGTCATTTGAAAATTGCAAAGTAGAGTTGATAAAGTCAAACAAATCTGGGGCAAGAATTCTTATGCAATGGATGTGTGGGAGAAAATTCATTGTAAAGAATAACAATAAATGTGATGAAAGCATGTCATTCGTTTATAAAGCATAAAAGATAGGTCCTTCAGAGAAAAATAGCATGATTCAGAATATTTCATATATGTTTGTACGCTACCTTCAGATTGCTTAGCATCTTCACAGTTGCAGGATTGAAGTATAGCTGCAGCAGAGAAAGCATAATTAAATGTGCGAATTCCCAAATATGACTGCCTAAAAATATCAGTGACCAATTACAGCTTCAAAATTTGTTGTTTAACAGGAAAGGAAAAAAGTATAGTTGAGGTCTTTCCTACAAGAAGTGAATCACATAATATAATTTAAAAAAAAAAAAAGCATGTCAATTCATGTTTGAAACCTTGTACCTGCATAATAAACTTCAAATAATTATTAATAGCATAAAGGAGAGCTGGAACAGCAAGAAGCACGTTATTTCGAGCAGCCTGTAGTGGGAAAAAAGGAAAGAACATCATTCCCAATATTAATGAACCCAAACTCCAAAGAACATAAATGTCAGTATCTTACCTGTACAAAGATAGAAAAAGAGAGATAATGTTTCTCTCCAACCTGTTTACGCTGTGCCTGAAGGGGCAAAGTAGCATAAGATAAATAAATTTAAAAAGAATAACAGTAAAAATTTATGAAGAAATCACAACACAAAAAAAAAAAAAAGTCTTCGACCACAATTCATAAGGAAGTCCATGAACCTTGCATGCTACATTGCACAAGTTTGTCAGTCCCTGGGTTCAGGGGAATTGACCTAGCTGAAACTAATTTGCTGAACCAGAATTAGAAAGGCTAGGTTTATTATCTAACACTCAAACCAGAACCAGTCTTAATGAGCTAAGGCGTTGAAAATCAACTGAAACTCATTCACTGTACCCATAAAGAAAAAGGGAGGAAACTTGCACTTGTAATGGCGAAGTTTTTGGATAATTTCCGTTATACAACATCATCAAGACTGGGAAAGGCCCAGCTATCAGTTTTTTACATATTTTTTAATTTTTTTTTATAATAACTAGTGAGGAGAAAGGAGCAAAAAGCAAAAGGTATTTAGATAATCATGCAAGTGTAGCCGTTTTACTTATGCAATTACATAAAATGTTGAAATAGTAACATTTTTTGATTCTCAAATGGAAACAAAAAAATTTACATGGGCAACTGTTCCTTCAACATTAAGTTAAACATAAGTAAATAGAGCATTCTAAAAATCAGGATCACATAATGTAAGAAACAGAGACTGAGCCTATCCTTGTGAGGCAATGACGTTGCTTGCATGCGTCACATACTATAGTATCAAAAAGACAAAAAAAAAAAAAAAAAAAAAAAACGGAAAACAAAAGGGTGATGCGAAATTTTGGAAAATACCTGGATGAAAAGCATAACAATAGCAAAAAGAACTTTAGCAGCCTCAGTCAAGAAGTTAACACTTATAGGACTAAACTTGAATTGGCCATCCACCTTAGACATGTAAACCAATATAGGCTTGCAGAAAAAAGAAAAACTTAAATAAGCAAAAGCTAAATAGATCAACAAAAGTGAGTGAGTGAGTGAGAAAAGAGAGATAGGGATGTGCACCTGTAGACCGACCAAGATGCAATCACCAACAACCAGAAGAAAGTTAAGTGCCCGAGTTTTGGAAGAGACATTACCCCGGTGCCTATCGTAAGCCCTGGAAATGGTTTTGCTTGTGGGAGAAAGTATGGAATGACAGACGCTGCATTCTATCATCCTCCTCACTAGCAAACCAAAAATGCTCAAAGAAAACTAAACCGACCGAATTAGCAAAGAAATCTGCATTCATTTTAAGGGAAAAAAAAATGAAATTGGAGATAATTGAGAGAAGCATAAACCATAAGTTGAGGTTTAGCTTACCTTAAGTTGAGAGATCAAAGACTGGGGAAGTTGAAATGGAGTTTGGTAGATCAGGCACGGAATAGAATTTAGATTGTCAGCTTTTATAATTTTGCAGAGAGAGAGAGAGAGATAGAGAGGGAGAGAGAGGGGGGCGAAATGGTAACGTCGCTGCTTCTCTACTGTTTTTCCTTCCTTATTGGTTCCTTTGTTTCTAGGATTTTTTTTTTCCTCTTTTGGCAATTTAATTAAGGGTTTGCCAAATGTAAATTAAATTGAAAAATCAAACCTTTAAAGGATTAATTTTTGGTTTTTCTTTTTCTGGATGAGATTGGTTTTTCCTATTTGGAAAAAAATTAACCGTCAGAGTGAAAATATTCCTTTATTTCTATTAATGTTCTCTTAAAATTAATGACGACGTGTAAAATATAATTTGTTCTAATTAATATTATTGTATTTATTATCTCAATTTTTTGGATTTGTGTCTCTCATTTACTTGAATTTTGTTGAGAGTATAAAAAGATAGATGACTTTTTAAGCAAATTTCTGTTGGTGGTTATTTCCTAGTTAATTTGGAAGAGGGAGAAATATTTTTGATGTAGATTAGAATTCTTATTACTATAGAAAGATTATTTAGTTTTGCCTATTGAAAATGACTTTTGTCTATTATGTGTTTTGTATATTTGCTTCTTTAATTTTTTTTTACAATTTACATATTTTTATAGTGCATAACAATTGATATGAAATGATTTTATGCAACATGTAAAAAGTCATATATGTAATAATAGTTATAGTAAAGTGTTGAAATTAAGGTGGAGATCTTGTGAAATCAAGATGATTAATGACGCAAAGATTTTTAAAGAAACAAGCAAGTTGCACTTAAAATAAAAATTAAAGTATTGTTTTCTATTTTTTTTTTTTGTAGTTTAGATGTTTCTGCAGTATATAACAATTATAGTTGTAACGCCCTCACCTTAGGTAGTCCATACATTTTACTATTCTGACGATTAACGTCTGCTCAGACAGCTAGGATATATGAAACTACACTCAAATTAGAGTAAGGATACATAAATTGACCGAATAAAGACCAAAAAAAATTAAGGAAAATGAAAGAAATTAATTACAAATGAGTTAAATGAGCCGGGGTCACAACGATGGGTAACCGTACGGGAAAGCGACTATGAAGACAGTTGCTGACCCCAAACCCACGAGGAATCCTAGAAAAATAATTTTTGAGACTCTAATGAATAGTTATTGAGGTATAAATGACATTAAAAATGCCAAAGAAAATTCATGAAAATTTATTTATCGGTACAGACTAAAAATAATCCGGTAAGTCTAACGAAGGATATTTTAGTCATTTCAACAACAGAGTTGAATTTTGACCTAAATGTCAATTAAAATGAGAGAGATTAAAATATATAAAATAAATTAAAATGATGAATGATGGTAGAAAAAGTAAAAGAAAATAAAAGAAAAGAAATAAGCTTAATATATATATATATATATATATATATGATATCATAATGACATCATTTAAAATTTATCAACCTACAGGAAATTAAAAAGTTTTGTTAAGAGATAAGGGTGATAATAAATAAGATCAAATAATTAAAAAAAGGTATTATCTTCTTCATTTGTTCCCTATGGCCGGCACACTCTAGGCAACTCCTTCCTCCATTGTCGTCCAAATTTGAGCTTAATTTCTCCTTAAATCCCACCATAAAATCCTAATATCCTTTCACTAAATTTTATCCTCACATCACAAGGCAACTCTAGGCAGCCACAAGAAGTAGAAAACTCAAAGTTTTAACAAGCCATGAAAGTGATTAAAGAGGTTAGTGCACTAAACATCCTTCCTTTCTTTCTTAACTAGTTGAAGCATGCTAAATTAAGTATATTTTTTATGAAATTAAAAGAAAATTTTGAGTATATAGGAATTTAAATTTTCAGCAACCTTGGTGACCATAAGATCTTGATCATTTTGATTTACTTTACTTTGTTTAGTGACGATGATTAATGATATTAAGTGTAGTAGAAGTTGAATGAAGTGTGTTACATAAGTTGGACAATTGAGTTAGGGTTTGACCTAACTATTAGGGTTTTTATGTTATGTGCTTGAAATTGATCAAATTGAGACTTATTATTGCTTAATTGAAGTGTTATAAATGACAAATTATAGTTTGAAAGTAAGGAGGAATGAATATAAGGAGTGTATGTTCTTTACAGGAATTTCAGACCTATCAGTCCAGTGTCTTGTTTGAGCCATAACTGAAATTGTGTGACTCCAATTGGTATAAGGCCAATTGAAAGTGAAACTAGACTCAAAATACCCCATTTTTCATGAAGAAACTATGCTCAAATTTTGTCCAAATCTTGATCAATTTACTGTCCCAATCTGGATATCTATACACTGAACCTAGAAAAATGACCAAATGAACAGCCATAACTTCCTCTAGACAGGTCCAAATGACCTGAATTTTATATCGTTGGAAAGCTTATACATAGAACTACAACTTTCATTAAGAACACCAAGCCCAGAAATGCCTCTAACCAAATGAAATTACTGATCCAAGTTAGGTCACCAAACTGACCAGAATCAATTCTGCCCAAAATTTCCTGAACATAGACTACCCGACCAGTTTTGGCAAAAAGGCCATAATTTGGTCTACAAAAACCCAAATTCAATGAAACTAGTAGCAAAATTTTCATAAGACACAAATCTATAATATTGGTCTTTTGACCAAAACCTAGAAACCTAGGAAACTTGGTCAATTGACTAGGTTAAATCAGTGTGTGAATTCTAGAAATTTTCTAAGGGACCATTTGACCCCAGAACACTCATTTAGCCATATCTCTCACTAGAAAACTCTAATTAGGATTAGCCATACTGATTTGGAACCCTAAGAAATAGGGCTCAAACTTCTTAGACATGGTCCTTAATTATGAACATAAGAACCTTAAAATAGCAGTCAAAGTTTCTGACCTGAATATGAATCCTGGTAGAACAGGGCACATGAGTCTAGGCCAATGATTTGGCCATAATTAATTTTACAAAACTTAGAGAATTGTAATTAAAATTTCTAAGTGACTCTAAGACATAGGGCAATAAATTATATGAAAAACACTAAGCCTAAAAGTGTAACATCCCCACTATAGCAATTCCGTACATTCCACTGTTCCCATGACCGGTGTCGGTCTGGACAGTTAGAACGTCTGGAAAAATATTTAAACTAAAGTGAGGAACCATAATTAACTCAAATATTAATAAGAAAATTTAGAAAAAATTTTAGAAATAAAATACAACAAAGTTAAATGAGCCGGTGCCCTAGCAATGGGTAACCCAGTGGGAAGTTGCGGTCCTCGCAATTAGGAGCCCTAGACTCTGGAGAAAATTCATAAAATAATTTTTGAGAATCCAGAGAAGAGTCATTGAGAGTTCTATGACATTAGAATGCCAAGAAAAGACTTAAAAAAATTTTTCAATTGGTACAGACAATTTTGGTCTGTTAAGCCAAACGGAGGGCATTTTGGTCATTTCGTCTTTAGAGATGATTTTTTGCCGACTTGTCCAATTAAGTAAATAATTATTATAACATAAAATGTGAATAAATATTACTAAAAATTAAATTAAAAATGAGTAGAAAATAAAAGAACAGAAAATAAAGTTTAATTTGATTTATGACATAAGTATGATGTCATAAATGAATAAAATTAAATTTGTAGCCAATGGAAATTCAACAAACAAACAAGAGGACATAATTATGTATTTAAAAAGACTTAAAATGAAATAAAAATAACATTTCTTCTTCTCCTACACTCCATGGTTGTGGCTCCCTTAACCATATCCACCATTTTTATTTTCTTTTAAGCTTATTTTCTTAAGCTTTTCTCACCTTAAAACCCTAATTGGCCTTCACTAAAATTTCTTCCCACCTCATAAGGAAGCCATTGATAGTAAAAAGAAGGAGTAGAAGTGAAGTTGTCAAGTCACCAAGTGAGGTTAGTGCCAATTCCTTCTAGAAATTTTATGTATATCATTTGTGGAGTAGGAATTAAGTGTAAAAATTAAGTGAAATTAAACAAAAGTTGCATGATGAATTTTTAATATGTTTGGCAGCCATGGACTTATGAGAGTTTTGATTATTTCTTTAGATTAAATGAGTATATAAGCTGTCCTTTGATATGAAATTAACACTTAGCACCTTAAATTGTAAGTTAATGGAAGAATAGAGAAATTGAGAATTTAGGATTTTGATCAAATTGAGGTTTTGCTCCTATAATGGTGTAGGAACATTTTAATAGTCAATTAGTGACCATTTGATAAGTTTTAAACTTACTATGAAGTGAATTGAGTCATTGGATATTGGAAAGGGTAGGCTGCCTTGTGTGCTGCAGTCTGGACTCTTGGAGTCCAGTGTGTTTGGAGAGCCTTAACTGAACTTGTGTAGCTCCAATTGGTACAAGGTCAATTGGAGGTGAAACTAGATACACAATGCCACAATTTTGGTGTAGGAACACTGTCCAAAAAACCAACCTAAGTTGCCCTAAAAATTGACCTAATCCGAGTGACCAATATGCAGTCCCTGGAAAATGGCCAAATGAACAGTGTTCATTCATTTGGTCATAACTCAGTGTAGAAAGGGCCAATTGATCTGAAATTTTACTAGCAGAAAGCTGAGATATAGACCTAAAACTTTTATGAAGAAACCAAACCCAAATTTTGATCATAACATGCTAAAAAACTGATATGAAGTCAGTGTACAAAACACTGTAGATTTGGTTCTGTCCAGAAAATCTGAAAAATTTGCAATCGGGGCAGTTATGGCGTTTAGGCCATAACTTGAGCTACAAAACTCCAAATGGAGTGATTCAAAAAAAGAAATATAACTAGACACAATAAGGAATAACTTTCATGAAGACAATTTTATCAAATTCCTACTATACAAATAACCAATGGAACAGTAAATTTAGTGCTTGAAATCTAAAAATTGTGAATAACTAGCACCAAGCTTTGAAATGGAATTGACAACTAATGCCAACAACTTTGGAATGCAAAATGTGGTATGTTGGTGATATTTGAACCAATATACCTATTATCTATGAAAAAGTCAATATTTTAGTTGACTAATGAAATGAATAGTAACCTTACATATAAAGTATAAATATTCAAGAAATGACTTTGTAATATGCCCTAGTAGGCCTAATGTGATTGGTTTGGATAGGTTGGCATGCCAATAAGGTTCTGATAGCAGTACTGCGTATGGTTTCATACCATTCTATAATATGATAGCCTATGGCTATACTGATTATGATGTTATACTTGGCTTTATGCCTTATTACTTTCATGGCTTATCAGCCATTTTATCTGTACACCGGGAGACACATTGTGACCGATGGTGTGACGGCCCGAGATACTTGGTACCCAGTGCTAGTTTACCCGTTTATCCAGTCCGGTCAATTTGTGTAGGTTACTTGGGCATGAAAAAATATAAATGTAATTGAATTGTTTATTAAAGAAAGTAAGGAAATTAATTATCAAAATAAAGAACAAAAATGATTACAATAAAAAGAAGCTCAAAATTATCAAGAAAACGATTAATAAAATGCTAGAATGAGTTAATATCATAAAATGTAATTAGCCATCGACTAAACAATAATTTAGTAATTATTCATTTCTTATAAACACAATAACTAGGAAATTTTTACTTTTATTTGCATATTATATTTTCTTTATTATTGGCACCACTAAGCTTTATACTTAGCGCGTCGCTTTTGCAACATGTAGGTACTGAAGATTTGGACAAAGGGCCAGTAGACCACAGATTGGGTAAGGCCGTTCACAGTTCTGCATAGTGTCCGTGTCATCTCACAGGCTACAGTACATTGGTAGGACACTAGGTCCCATTTTGTATTTTATGATTTTTGTAAGTTTTGTAATTAAACTCTTATTTTATTATGTATATTTGAAACTTATATAATATAATTTTGTATTAATGTAAGTATTTGTAACTTTGTGTTTATAAATAACATATGAGAATTTATTTATGATTTGAGCCTGATGATGATGTGAAATGAATGAATGACAAATGGAGGAATTGTTGTAAATTGATATAATACAAATGGAGTTTGAGAATGATTGCAAATTATTGAAAGTGTTTTTCACAGGTTTCGAAGAACGGTTTTATCCATTTTTAGCCGGTACTCCGCCGGATTTTGTATAAAATTTTCGGAACCCCAAATGAATTTATAATTTCAATAAATGACTTAAATGAATTAAATTTCACAAATTGCACTTTATATCCATTAAGAAATAAATTAAGGAAGGATAAAAATGATTGGGATAAAATATGGTATTCCGGTACACTGTGTGGCATATCTTGCTCGGTTACACTGTAGACGGGTAAGGGATATCATAAAAAGTGTCTACAACATGTTCAATTAATTAGATAAAGATTAAGCCCAAAAGCTGCCTAATTAAGGAACCAAAATTAGGAAATGAACCAGTTATGGTTATTTAACCATAACTTGAGTTCTAAAAACACAATTAACATGATTCAAAAAAGAAAATAAAGACAAAACATAGAGGGACAATTTTCATGAAGAAAGTGTGGCCAAATGTTGCCACAAATTTATCAAATGGATAGGTAAAAGTAAGACATTAAATACTAAATCACATGAAAGAGGTATGTGGGACCTACTTTTCCACTATAAATTGACATAAAAATTCCTAATAAACAAGTAATAATATTTAATTGCCCAAAGTATACCTAGACTCATTTATATAACTTGAATCGATTGGTATACCTATTAGAGACTACAGATTGTAATACTACCCACAGGGATAATCATTGACAGACAACATATGTCTAAGATGATTGTTCTATTGGCTTTATGCCTGTCCAATGACCATAGTGCCAATTTTCATTATTAGTGGCTTATTCCTGCCCACTGGCCTTATGCCTGACATGACCGTTGTATACTGGATAGACATACGGATGTCTAACTAGTATACTCCCGTGTATTCAGTCTTTATAGTCTGTCATAGGTTACTTGGGCACAGCTATGAGAAATAAAAATTTAAATTCAAACAAATACATGAGAGAACTATTAATATAAATTATATAAGACCGAATATAAATTACATGAATAAAAAAGATCCCGATTAATTTAATTACTTCCAAAGTTTGATAAACAAGTAAAAAGACTGTAAATCTATATAATTGTATGTTACTTTATAAGGTTATACTTAAAATAATTATTTTAAATTGTTTAGTTATTTTTTCCTTATTTATGCACTACTAAGCGTTATGCTTAGCGCGTTAGTTTTTTCCATCGCGTAGGTACATGAGACCCACAGCAGCAGCAGTAAAGCCTAGACAGAACTTGAGCAGATCTGCTACAGTGTAGATTGTCACTTTATCAATCATTTTGATAGAGCTCATGTATAGTTAAATTTTACATTTTGGTATTATATGTAATTAAATGATGTAAATAATTTTGAATTGTATATAAATTGTAAATTATTGTATATGTAAACTTTATATGAATGAAATGTAATTTATTTTTTTGAAATTGATATGAGCATAAGAAATGATATGATGAATGAATAGATGAAAAGAATATAATTTGAATTTAACAGGTAAATAATGGAATCCACCACGCACTAATAGAACAGAGAAGACTTTGTCTCGGTCTCCATAAAAATGAAATGAGATAAAAAAAAATATTTACATGTAAGATAATATATTAAATAGACAATTAAATTAATATTGTATATGACAAGACAAGATAGGATGCTCCGGCACCGAATGTAGCACACCTTGCTCGACTACACTGTAGACGAGTGAGTGATGTTACAATAGTTAACTCATAAAAAGACTATAAATTAAATAATAAATATCGAATCAATCAATGCTCACTCCTAGGAAGAAGATAAATTTAGTATGGCATCCAACATGAGATCAGTCTGCTAATAGGTGGTCTGTCGTGTTCTTGCACAAATTAGAGTATGCAATGTGTTGTAAATACATTTCAAGACGTCATGGGGAACTGTAAGAAGGATCCACATAAGACATAACTATCTCCAAGGCTCTGTCTTCTTAATTTCTATATCTCCCACGCTGGAACGCCAACCCAAAACCCAGTATCAAAGAAGTAGAGTTGATGGCAGTACACGAGTTGGTCCATATTACAGGCTCGGTTGGGCCCCTGATTACAACTTACAAGCAATTAACGAACTAGAGCCTGCAAACTTTAGCAGGTTACATAGCTAATAATTACAGCCTCATTGATGTAAGATATTCCTTCTTCCTTCCCCTAATCCTGATGGTAGAACATTGCTACTAGGTGGATTTTCTGAGAATGAAAGCACACATAAACACATGCAGCTGAGAAGCCAATTGGGATTCAGATACTGCATAGAGTCATAGAGACAAGTTAACAACTGCTGATATGGTTGGATCTGTTTGATCTTCTGGTGGAGTTCATTAATGACATAATCCATCTCCCAAAAACTAATATTCTTGTTTTCAAGGAAATCAATTCTCATCAAGAACACAACAATTTCAAGAAGCCAAACAAATTAGTGGCACACACATTCTCTATGACTCAAAGGAGTTAGAAGATTCAAAAAGTACTGGGCATCACCTAAAACAAGAATATTTAAAATGATTCAACCTTTAATCACTTCAACTTCTCCCCTACTTCTGGAGCATCTTCAATTTTCATGAAATAGGTATGGGGAAAGGTATAAAACAGCATTTAGAAATATTTATGCAGCTAATACATGCAGGAAGCAATGCCATTTGCTACTGGGAAATGATAAGAAAATTCAAAGATACAGATGACAGCATCAAGGTTGTGTTAATGTACAATACTTGTATTATATCTGCCTTTTAGGATAAATCCTCTTAAGTCCATTTGGGTTGCTTTGAAAATGGAAGACAGCTACCAATAATCATAAATAAGCATGGAACTTGATGATAAACTTCAAGTAGAAATCAAGTAACTAAATAAAAAAGAGTCAAAAAAGAAAAAAAAAAAAAAAAAGAAAAAAACTCTTGATCCTGCTGACTTCCACAAAATTTAACATCCTTTATTTCTAATTTCTGGATGGAAACCAAGAGATGTATATCTGCAATTATAATTGGCAAAATGACAGCGTAAAATGTTTAGACACGCTCATGCAGTTGCTGCTTTGAGAGAGAGAAAATCAGAAATTTTGTTTGTGTAGAAATCTGGTTGGATGGAGTTACTGGGGTCCTGAAGCATTGATAATGTAGTCACACCTGTCCAGAAGAAAAACCTCCGTTAGGTAAAACAATGTGCCAGTTGAAGTTTATGGAGGACGTGTTCAGCAGTGATTACTTACCTGAGAGAACAAGAAGAGTTTTGCAACCACCATTTTGTCCAAACAGAATATCAGTATCCAATCTATCCCCAACCATGCATATCTGCGACTTGAGAATCCCGAATCTGTAATTGATCAAATCCATGAAAAAAGGTAAGGGGAATCAATTATCCAATGAAACAACTATGTATGACAAATTCCATTGCAATTTCATTTTCAAAATGTTGAAAGAACTTTAAATTCCATCATATCAATGTTCACAGTTTCATTTGAACATAACATTAATTGAAAAATCATGAATTTTGCTGTGATAGTCATATCACTTTCAATTTACTAAATATTAAGTATGCACTCTAAAGGTTCCAATGAAAAAAAAAATACCCAACTGATCATGACCAAGCAAATAATACAACATATGATGGAGTCGAAATTATATATTTTGTGGCATAGAACTTAAGAATGCCTAGATATAAAAAGTGTACAAACTGCAGATCAATCCTGCTGAATCTGCTCAAGTCAAAGGGAGCAGAAAAATAAATTATAAAATAAGCAAGCTATTTAGCATTTTGAAGTCATACTTGTTTGCTAAGTAATCCATCATAAAAGTTGAGGGCTTTCCAACAACCAGTGGTTCACGCTGCGATGATCCAGCAATTGCACCAACCATAGAACCACCACCTGAAATTAAGCATGCATCATAATAAATTGAAACAGAATTTGAGAAGAAAATGAATTAGATCAGAATAAGTCACAGTTTTACTGAAAAAGGGCCAAGGAAGAGTTTCATGATGTATGTTCCCAAATTGCTTATGACTAATGGCCTAATGCCGTACATTTTTGGTTTCAACCATAATCCCAAGCATGGTAACACTTTCCTCATAGTCAACCAATTTTGGCAATTGCAAAACCTGTGCATATTTTCAATATCATCTCATGTAGCCATTTATAGCACATTCCCAACCTATAAAGTACTGTCATCACATAATCTCAAAATTCCTTGTTCCCTGATGTCACTGATATGAAACTTTTCGAAGGCAGGGCATTATAAGTCTGCTAATGCCATATTCTTCATATGAAAAGAAGAAAAAACTATGAAACATGAGGAGCAATATAGGCAAGATAGATGAGAACCTGCCCATTCCTGAGCATCTGTGAGATGAGTGACAGCATCACGATTCGTGGCAATGAAGAGGCACCCTGGGTTTTCCCTTACACATAGTGTTCCATACCTTTCATGCACACAAACAAGAATAGATGATTGGCTAAATGAAAACAAAAATAAACAAGATACATAAATAAAGTACACTCCCAACTAGAAAAGGCAAACACTCAAATTTTTGTGTATTTTCTGCATGATTTTTGTGTATTTTCTGCATGATCTTTGTGTATTTATTAACATGCATGCACAATAACAGATTGTTCAACTTACTGTACTTTGTAGTAGTTGAAATAACGATCAAATCCAACCACAACTGCTCCAACCTAAATAGCAACGAAGACATTTCTTTAGTATGCCCAAATTTAGGGAAAAACAAACTACACTTGCTCATTCAATTTCTAGTTCCTGAAAAGAAGAATGCAGAAGCCAAGACAGTCCTTTCCAAGTTTTGGAAAAGGCCCTAAAAAAAATCCAACCAGAAAAGCTGTAAAGAAAAGCAAGAAAGCAAAGAAGTTTTACATCCTTATCATGCTCCATTAGAAACCCAGGCTTCAGTTCTATCTTTTTCCCACCATCTTCCTGCATAAATGTAAAACACATTACGAAAAAAAAAAAAGCATCCAATAACGTTAACAGATGTCTATTCCTCAAAGTGCAAAAAAATGGTAAAATTTTGGCATTACTCTAGCAACGTCTGAGATCAATTTGCAATTTTTCATAGAGCATGACCATATAATGGAAATTGGAACTCATACATACTGGCCCACCAAGGTATTGAAATCCAGCAAGTTCGAGCTCCTTCAAGATGCCATCCTCACCTATCACATAAACCTAAAATCAAGCCCAGCTATCAGTCCTAAATAAGCTACATCTTAAACATAATGATATAAGCTGCTTACTGCAGTGGCAAATATAGATGTGCATAAAAAGGCTGCTTACCTTTTTTTCCTTTGGAAAATTAATGGACTTCAAGTATGCAGCAGCAGCGAAAGAGGAAGCAAAAATTTCCTCCTAAAACAGTTTCAATGCAGTTAAAGATTCCATTAGAAGACACCATCTTAAAAAGCTATTGATAACACAAACACCAGATGAGAAGAAGGGGTCAGTTAGAACTAAGAACTAACCTCAGTGACGTTCAGACCAAGCGTCTCAAACTTCTTACCATATTGTTTCCTAGACTTTGTGGAGTTGTTGGTAACAAAAACTAATCTCTTGCCCTGGACAGAAAAGGTGAAACATTTCAAGATTTTATGAATGAACTTGTAAATTGCCCTTTTTGGGATCCTATCTTCTGATCTTCGTTTCAAAAAAAAAAAAAAAGAGTAAATTAACAGTAGACAAGGAAAAATCAAAGTGTGCAAACCCTTGAACGAAGCATATCCAGAGTCTGAGGGACACCATCTATCAATTTATCACCTTTCCAAATAACTCCTGCAGAAATATTCATCCAATCATCAAAGACCCATTAAACAAAAAATAACAAGGAATACGAAAAATAAGGATTCTGACCGTCACAATCAAAGATGAAGGTCTCGACGGAGTAAATGAGCTCATCAGCGTTCTTCAAAGGCTGAGCTGATGCTCTGGTCTCCTTTCTTAAAGCGGTACTACTCTTTCTATTATATAACTTAAAATTCCAGTTCCATTTTGCGTTAGCTATAGAAAAAGAATTGAAAGAGAGCCTTTTAAGGCCCAAGAATTTGGGGATTGTAGGAAAAACAGCAGGCACTGAAACAAAGGAATAGGCCACAACTGTTCTGCCTAGCATCTTTCTCTTTGTCGGTTGAGAATTTTTCCCTTTTTGTTTTTATTTTTATCCTTGGGCTTGGTTTCCGAAGGGGTTGTTGGTTTGAGGCCGTTATGGCTCTTGGTGCTGATGTGGTGCTTTGTGTTAACGAGTGGATCTTCTTCACCATCCAATTTACAGGCGGCATTTTTTGGCAAGCCTTCATTATCTCGACTTTGTGACCAGGAGGAATGGATTTTTTTTTTTTTATTTTATTTTATATATCCTGCTCCTTTTAGTTCTAGCACACTGATTTGAAGGCTGAATTTCAAAGTCCATCATAGCAAAATCATCCACAAAGTCTTTCAGCAAATTTGATCATGTGATGGTGAAGAAAATATATAAATTTAATTTATGGATTCAAATATATGGATTATAATCTATATTTATGCAAAAATATCTTAAGATGTTTACTATATTTATTTTATTAATTAATTGCATAATCATAAATTATATAAATTTATCCATAATATTAAGAAAAATAATCAAAACTCTACAAGTAAATTAAGTAAAAGTCTTTTAAGAACACAAAAAAAAAAAAAAAATAAGAGTCAATTCATTATTGCTTCTTAGTACACACAATTCACACTTCCGTTTATATATTTTCTCTTCTATACAAAAAGCATGGTTGAACCTAACTTTAACGCTCATCAATGTCCACACCTTAGACTAATTAATAAGCATGATCAATCAATATAACAACGTATAAAATTTTGGGAAGTTCCGTACACTCCCCATCTGCTCTTATAGAACCCCATTTATTACTTGCTCTCAAACGGAAGGGAAGCTAATAAATGCTTTAAGATTTTTTCACGAATTGCGAGCTATGCCATTAAAAATATGCTTCAAATTGATGATAAGCCTGCAAAACTAAATTGCCTACTGAATGACCAACTCTAGCAAGAGTTAAAAGAATTTTGGCAAAAAGAGATGAGAGAAGAATTTTGGAAAACTCATAAATGACTAATTATCCGGACAGCAATAGGAAGTTGGCTTCCTTAATTAAACAGTACACCCCAACCGTCCTATTAATAATCACAGCACAGGAAAGCTGCTTTTGTTGCCCTTTTAGAAGTTCAGAAAGTTCCTGTGAGGAGCTTAATTCTAACCTAACAACAAACTGCCCATATCAATTTACTGAAAATTACATAATTTGTCATATATATATATATATATATGATCGTTGTTTGAAGCTCATTGCATGAATATATGGACAATATTAATGAGATTTGGTAGGAAATAGACAAGATTAACTACTTTTTGAGAGATTATCGAGTGTGTATATATATATATATATATATATGCACTCTTTCTCAGCAATTATGTGCCACATTTATGTCGATTGATCAATCCTACAATGTATATATAGGTTAATATCTTCACCTAAAATGTGCAGCAGCATATATGCTGATAAATACAGAAAACCTTCTCAACCACTTTATAAATGAGACTTCATCATCATACAAACATGGTGAGGTCCTACCTTGTTACCTTTTCATGTTCTTGTTCTTTGGCAAATGCTAATCTCTTACCCGAGTTCTCAAAATTCGACCAAAATTTGCCTACATTAACTCCCTAATTTTTGCATTCAAACTAATTTCACATCTCTCTCCACATATATAACAGCCTTTTTCCCGAAACACAAACATCACCCACCAATCAACATAATTAACTATCATGGGAACCCTCTACCGAAAGCCCCCTCCAGCTGATCTTCTCCAAGACCTCAAGATCACTATCCATGACACTTTTCTGGTTTTTCCATCCCAAGAAACTCAGAGAAAGTCCATCTTCTTATCAAATATAGACCAAGTGCTCAACTTCGATGTCCAGACAATTCATTTTTTTCCATCCCATAAAGATTTTCCCCCTCATGTTGTGGCCGAGAAACTAAAAATTACTCTTGAAAAATTACTAGTGACATATGATTTCTTAGCTGGAAGGTTGAAGATGAACCCTGAAACGGGTCGTTTAGAGATTGATTGTAATGCCACTGGAGCTGGGTTTGCGGTGGCATCTAGTGGGTGTGGGCTGGACGAGGTTGGAGACTTGGTTTATCCAAATCCAGCGTTTGGGCAACTCGTTCTCAAGAGCATGGATATCTTGGACAAAGAGGATCAACCACTCTGCATATTTCAGGTAATTAATTATGCTTTACCTTAGACTATTTGAAAAATGACATTATTTTTCAAAGCCTCTAATTTGGGTTCTCCATAATATTAATCTATAAAAGTAATTATGTCGTATAGTCTCGAGTATTTAGCCCATATATATATATATAATGAAATTTATTAAAAAGAAAATTTATTAAAAAGTTACAACATAACAAATTATCTAAGAGAAAATAATTATTTTTTTGACAAAATAATCATATTCTTTTTTTTTTAAGCATAATCACATCTTTTGTTTGTCATGCCAAAGTTGATGAAATTAGTATTCACACTTGTGTAGGCCTGCATCATTCAGTCGGTTCGATTTAAAATCGAATCAAACTGAATCAAATCGAAATAATTTGATTAAATTTAGTTTAAAAGATTGACGAGGTGTTTGATTCACCTGTTGGGTGCAGCTGATAGTTGATAGTCACCCAAATAGGTGAACTAGAGTATTTGATAAGTTTTAAAAAATAAAGCTAATAGCTGATGAGTAGCTGATATAGTACCCATCAGCTACCGTTTATATTAGCTCTATTTTTAGAACTGTTTCTAATCAGCTTGATTTTTATTTTTATTTTGATCATATTATCCTTTTTTTTATTTAACTCAAAAATTAATATTATTAATAATTTATATTTTTCATTTATAATTTTAATATTTTAATTAACGCATTTCAACTTTGTTAAAATATTTTTTATTAATAACATAAAATATAAGATATTTATTTATATCTAAAAACTTAAAATTAATTATAAACTTTTTCTTTATCAACAACAATAATTACTTTATTATTTTATCTATATTTTTAAAGTTATTTAATTAATTTTTTGAAATTTTTTAATTATTTTCTTATTTCAATAATAAAATAAATGATATAATATAATAGATTAATAATTTTATATTTATTTTAATAATATAATAAATGATATAATATATTAATTTAATAATTTTATATTTAATTTAATAATAAAATAAATAATATACTCAACTCAACTAAACTTTTATTCCAAAAATTTGGGTTCGGCTATATGGATTCGCTTTCTCCACTTTAAACGATTTTGGGTTAAATCTTCAGAAATGTGTAATGCTTCAGGTCATGTTGTACTACTCTCCTCCAAGTCAATTTAGGTCTATCCATTTTTTTTCTTTCTATCTTCTAACCTAATGTGCTCTACTTGTCTAACTGGAGCATCTGTATGTCTACGCTTCACATGACCAAACCACCTCAATTTCTCTTCTTTCAACTTATTCTCAATTGGCACCCCTCCTACCTTTTCTCTAATACTCTTATTACGGACTTTATCTAGTCTAGTATGACCACTCATCCACTTTAACATTCTGATCTCTATAACTCTTATCTTAGACGCATATGACTCCTTCAGTGCCTAACACTCACTACTATATAACATAGTTGGTCGTATGACTGTAAAATAAAATTTTTCTTTTAACTTATTGGGAATCTTGCGATCACATAAAACTTCCGTGACATGTCTCCACTTCAACCATTCAGCTTTAATCCTGTGACTAACATCCTTCTTACATCTTCCATCTACTTGAAGGACTGAGCCGAGATACTTAAAGTGATTACTTTGGGACAGTACCACTCCGTCCAAATTAACTTCTTTCCTATCACCAGTTTAGCATTCTCTGAACTTGAAATGCATGTATTTTATTTTCGTTCTACTTAATTTAAAGTTCTTTGACTCTAGAGTACTTTTCCAAAGTTCTAGCTTTCTATTGACTCCTTCTCGCGTCTCTTCTATCAGAATAATATCATCCGCAAACATCATGCGCCAAGAAATACTCTCTTGTATATGTTTCTTCAATTCATCTAAAACTAATGTAAAAAGGTAAGGGCTTATAGCTGATACTTGGTGTAATCCAATTGAGATCGAAAAATCTCGTGTCCCCTACCATTGTGCCCACAATAGTAGTTGCTCCTTCATACATATCTTTCAACACTTGTATGTACCTAATAGATACCCTTTTTTTTTTTAACGCATTCCATAAGACATCTCTTAGAACACTATCATAAGCCTTCTCAAAATCAATAAAAACCATGTGTAGATCTTTCTTCACATCTCTATATTTCTCCATCAAGCTTCTAATGAGAAAGGTCGCTTCCATAGTTGAACAACCGGGCATGAAGCCAAATTGATTGAGAGAGATAGAAGTATCATGACGTAGTTGATGCTTCACAACTCTCTCCCACAACTTCATAGTATGGCTCATGAGTTTAATTCCCCTACAGTTTGAGCAACTCTGTATGTCTCTCTTATTTTTAAAAACAGGTACTAAAATACTCCTCCTCTATTCATCAGGCATTTTCTTTGAGTTTAGAATCTTATTAAATTATTTAGTTGACCATGTTACTCCCATATCTCGCAAACATTTCCACACTTCAATTGGTATTTCATCGGGTCCACAGGCTTTACCCACTTTCATTCTCTTAAGTGCTTCCTTTGCTTCTAAAGATCTAATCCTTCTAGTATAATTCATATTCTTTTCTATTGTTCTATAGTCTATATTCATGCTATTACCATTTTGACTATTATTAAAGAGATTATTAAAATAATTTCTCTATCTTTCTTTAATGTCCTCATCTTTCACCAACACTTTTCTTTCTTTATCCTTAATGCACCTAACTTGATTAAGATCGTAACATTTCTTTTCTCGCTTCCTTGTTAATCTATAAATATCTTTCTCCCCTTCTTTAGTTTCAAGTTTCTCATATAACTTTTTAAAGGCCTATGCTTTTGCTTAACTAACTGCATTTTTTGTCTCTTTCTTTGCTATCTTGTATTGTTCATATGCCTCATTATTATCACATTTAGGTAATTTCTTATACCATTCTCTTTTTCTCTTCACTATCTTTTTTACTTTCTCATTCCACCACCATCTCTCTTTTGAGGGTGGTCCATGTCCTTTAGACTCTCCAAGTACTTTTCTAGCTACTTCTCTAATCTTTGATGCCATCTGTATTCACGTATCATTGGCCTCCATATCCAGCTTCTATACTTTGGACTCGAGAAGCTCATTTTTGAACTTCAATTACTTTACTGCTTTAAACCCCTACCACTTTGTTCTATCTACACTATTTCTTCTGACCTTACTTGAATTGTTCCTAAACTTGATATCCAAGACCACTAACCGATGTTGACTTGTTAAAGCCTCTCCTATAATAACCTTGCAATCCTTGCATAGAGCTCTATTTGTCTTCTTGGTTAAGAGGAAGTCGATTTGGCTTCTATGTTGCCCACTTTTGAAAGTAACTAAATGTGACTCTCTTTTTATAAAGTAGGTATTTGCTAGTATTAGGTCGTATGCCATAGCAAAATTCAAGATGCTTTTTCCCTCCTCATTTCGACTGTCAAAACCAAAACCTCCATGAACATTCTCATAACCTTACCTATCACTTCCTACATGTCCATTCAAATCTCCACCAATGAAAATATTTTCTTCATTCAGTATGCTTTGTATTAAATCAACATATCTTCTCAAAACATTTGTTTACTCTCATTATCTAATCCTATTTATGGGACATAAGCACTAACTACATTTATTATTTCTCCTTTTAGTACTAGCTCTACTACTATAATTCTATCTCCTACTCTTTTCACAGCTATTACAGCATCTTTCAATGTCCTGTCTATGATTATGCCCACTCCGTTCTTGTTTCTCTCATTTCCGGTAAACCACAGTTTGTACCTTGAATTACCGACTTCCTTGCTTCTCTCTCCTACCCATTTAGTCTTCTGAATGCAAGCAATATTCATCCTTCTCCTTTCTAAGTATCCACAAGCTCTATTAATTTTTCTATAAGTGATCCAACATTCCAAGTACCAATCCTAATCCTCCTCCTATCCTGTTCCTTCCTAATTGGTCTCCTTCTATGATATCTTCTATTGTTTTCTATGTCTATTTTGTGTTCTATTCCACTATCTATTCTACTATCTGTCCTATAGACTAACTTTTTTACTCACACCCGTCCATGATATGGGAACCCTTGCTCATTTAACACCACACTCGGGCGCCGGCATGGTGCGTCGCTTGTGATGAACGTCCTATACCCTTGCATATTTCTCACTACACTCGAGCTCTGATGTAACACGTCATAAGTAGAAGACGCTCCAATGTTTATATCATTTGAATCCATATCATAAGGTGTGACGAAATTTTTATGCTGGTTGTCACCTACCACAACCCTCCTTCTTTATCCGGGCTTGGGACCGGTTAAGCGTAAACTACTTAGGCAGAGTTAATAAAATAAATAATATAATATAATAAAATATATACCCTTATTAGTCATTTCACATATCAACAGTAACAGCTAAATATAGTTTTACCAAACACTTAACATAAATCAGCTATCATCAGCTACCAGTTATTAGCTAATAGTAACAGCTATTTCTATTTTGGCATTTCCAACCTTCACAACATTTAAACTAAACATGGCCTAATTTTCTTCATTTTATTTCTTTTCTTTTTCTGAAATTCACACTTATTTTCTATTTTGGCATTCCCAACCTTCACAACTCATAATCAGAGGCTTCAGGGATAAATTTTGATAACTGTCCCTGAACTTATCTATTCATAACGTTATAGTCCCTCAACTTAAAAATGAAACATAAAACCCCATCAACTTTTAAATTTTACATAGTAAAATCACTATAATCTCCAATTACCAGTTTTTTAGTTGAACACTAACCTGAACAGTTCTAGCATGGAGTTTAGCCAGTATTTCTTTTTTCTCTCTCAAGCCATGTGTAAATTGAATCATTTTTCTCTCTATAGACAGAATAATTTTTCATGCGTAAAGAGAATAATTTTATACTTTGCATAAGAGATGAGAGAAAAATATTGACTAAGTGCCATGCGGGAGCTATTTAGATCCGTTTCTAACTGAAAAATCAATAATTGAAAGTCAGAGAAATTTTACTGTGTAAATTTTGAAAATTTAAGGGGTTTTATATTATATTTTAAAGTTAAAAGACTGTAGTGTTACAACTATATAAATTCAGGGACAGTTATTAGAATTTATCCGAGACTTCAGAGCCTTTTCTTCTACTAATCTTCACTGAAATAATAACAAAATCAAATTAATCAAACACAGAACTGATTCAAATCAAATAAACACAATGAATCAAACATTAACTTCAGTGAATTAAATGAATCAAACAGAATAAACACAATGAATCAAACGAATCAATTTGCCTTCTCTATTAAATGAATCAAACACAAAATTAAATCAAATAAATACAATGAATCAAGCACACAACTAATTTAATTTTATCAATTATCAAAGCCTCATTTTTCATAGAATAGCAAAATCATAGAATAGCATTTATGAACAAGCCATATGCCAACAAATACACATGCTAAGAATCGAGAAGCATCAGGAGAACAAAACAATCAAGACACAGGTGAGGCAAGCTGAAAAGCACCGCGAGGCGACATGCAAAGAGAGAGAAGTCCATGAGTTTCTCTGGTTGTGAGGGTGTGGAGGAAAGTGAGAACTGACTGAGTTGTGAGGAGGGGGGAGATGGGAAAATCGAGGTCCTCGAGGCTTTGAGGGAGTGAGGGAGTGGAGGAGATGAAACTACATGGCATTGAGTCTGTCTTTGTCTCTATCATGGACGTGTGGCCATGGGTGGGTCTATTAAATGTCGGAGAGTGTAACAACTAGAGAGTATCGACAAGAAGAAGAAGAAGAATAAGAGAGGTGAGAAGAAGAGAGGCCGATGAGGGAGGGATTGAGGGTGACGACTTGTGGCAAGGGTGGGTAGTCTGGGTCTGGATGGAATGAGGAATGAGGGGTTATAAATGCCTATTAAAACGATGAATTTTAATATTTGGTTCTGTTGTTTGGTTTTATCTTTTAAAATTTTTTATTCTTAAAATCGAATTGAATAAATTGAAAATTTTAAAAATTGAAACCGAACCAAAATGATTTACTATAAAAACTGAATTAAATTACCAAATTTTATCAGTTCGGTCTGTTTATTCAGTTCAAATTAATTAATGCTCAGCCCTACACTTGTGGACAAGGGAATTTCTTAATTTCATATTTTGTTATTTTCCTATTTAATATTTTTTTTTGGTTGAAATAAGCTAGAAAGAAAAACCCACTACACTACATGATTTCTAGGGTAGGCAACACCAATCAAATCATGAATGAGCCATGGAACTAACTTAGCAGGAGGAGTAAAGAGCCGTTAGTGCCTAAAAGAGCAGAACCATCCATGTGAGCAAGACAGTCTGCAACAAAGTTAGCTTCCCTAAAAATAGAAACAATCTTGACTTCCTTTCTCCCTAAATAACTTCCAACAACTTGAATCAAAGGTTGCGCAGCCTGTAACTCTCCAGAAACTGAAGAAACAGCACTCACAACCATAGTATTATCACATTGAACAATCAACTTCTAAATGTCCAAGAACCAGGCCAAACTAAGCCCTCCCAAGAAAGCTTTTAATTCAACTTGCTCCATATATGCTCTACCAAAATTAGCAGAGAACCCAGCTACCCAAACACCACAATTATTACGAATAATACCTCCCATAGTAGCCAAATTAGAATTCACCATCATTGCTCTATTAGTATTCAAAACAAACCAAGATGGGGCTGCTGGAGACCAATGAATCCAATCAACAACTCTTCTCCTAGGCATAACCTTAGCCTGCTTAAAGTTTTAAATAGGCCGAACAATAAACTTTCACTCTCTGCAAAATCAGATTAAAAATGCTATCTTGAGACACACTATCCTCATTGAAAATAAGCCCATTTCTTCTTTTCCAAAAGGACCAACAAGCCAGAGTCGTTGGAGCCTCTTGTAAATTACTAGCCAAAGAATTCATAACATAAGAAAACAAGTCCCCTCTCCAAGGCCTCTGAGCAAAAGGATCCTCATTCTCTTTATTACCCTCCAGCCTAATAGATCTCAACACCCCCCTATTACTCACCGGCTCAACATTAAAACCTTTAACTTTTCCCCTCCTATTGGATGACCTGTTCGTAGTAACAACTTTTCTTCCTTCTAAAGAATCACCTAATCGCTTGCCACTTGACCCACTGGACTCCTTAACATACCTCTCATCCCAATCCCAAAAGGACTCCTCACCACCATCTTCAATAAGAATATTAAACCTAGAACTTTGACAGCGACTTGCATCTTCTTATCCTGTTGATTACGTCTCCCACGCTGCTAAACAGCCATCCACGGACCATACTGATCCTTCGGATCACCATCCCCGCATTAACATTTAGTGCCAATCCAGCACCTTTAACATCTGAATCCTTCATCGGACAAAAAATATCTTTGTGACCAACAATTCATATTCAGCCAATTGAGTCCTCCCATTAATGCAAAACTTGGAGACTAAAGGCTCCTTGATATTGACAACTACAGCCATTCTCATGAAACGACCTCTCAGAGCATCTCCAGTATTATAATC
The DNA here is from genome assembly GCF_030052815.1 of Hevea brasiliensis. NCBI lineage: Eukaryota > Viridiplantae > Streptophyta > Magnoliopsida > Malpighiales > Euphorbiaceae > Hevea > Hevea brasiliensis. Next base: position 494,831 of record NC_079499.1, on the reverse strand, counting down.
TATCTTTACCACCTTCCCCACAGCCTCACCAATTCCCCTAAGAACTTTCTTATTATAGAAGTGAAGAGGTAGACCTAGCAATATCACCCAAACAGTTATCGATGTAATTTCATCATTGAAAATATCAAACTCCGGATACCATGGTTTCACCGCCAGACAGCTCCCAAAAATGGTCCATGGACCCTCAAGAAGAAAAGCCCTCTCAAAATCCTCCTCACAAGAAAATTTGACTAAGAGATAATCATTCCCTAACTCCAGAACCTTCAAATTATTAGTATTCCAGAGCAATTGAATCTTATTGCATAAAACTCTATAACCAATCTTTCGACCAAACAGCCTAACCACAACTGAGAATTGTCATTTCTTCACCAGTTTCCTTTGCAAATCTTCAAAAACTGTCACCACAGGCATTTTACCTGATTTCTCAACCAACACATCCCTCTCCTCCACATCAACCTCCCCCTCATCCTCCATTACCACATCCTCTCTATTCTTCCCAAACGCTAACCTATCCCTAAAGGACATAGGCATACCCCCAGCGGCATCCTCCTCCACCTTATGCTTTACTTTCTTATAGCCCGATCCTTTTCCTCCTCCAAGGGCCTCCGTTCTCTCTCAAAGTCGAGAGAATCCATTCTTTTTCTACTTTGCGTTTTGTTATTTTCCTATTTATTAATTGCATGAAAACAACTTAAATTTCTTTTTGGAGGAAAGTATAAGCTCCATTTTTTAAATATTTATGATAAAAGGGTATTTTTAAATTATTTAATTATCTCATATTGAATTTTTTTTTTAAGTAATTTTAAATACACATCAACTTAATGCATTTGAGATGAAGAATATTAAATTTCATTTTAGCAAAATTAAATAAGAAACGAATTATTAAATACATTTATTGCATGCACACCTTTACTTATAAAAAAAAAAGTAAATTTCAAAATTTTAAATTTAAAAAATTTAATTAATTTTATATAAATATTTGACATACTATTTTTTTTTTGTACATAAGTATGTTAATATGCTCAGCTTTATTGATGGTTGAATTAAATAAATGCCTTTCCGTTTCCAAACAACTACAATATTACTTAAATTTTATTCTTACCTTTATTGATATTTGAAAATATTATTCTCACCTTTATCCATCGTTTAATTAAAAATGATCACTTTGGCTTAAAAAACCATGAATTTATATTTTCTTTTTCTTTTTAAAATTATATTTAGTCAATTTTTTATTCATCAAATCGGTCTTATTTAGTTTAGTTGGCAAATAATTATTATATAATTACAGGTGACATCATTTAGGTGCGGCGGCTTTGCAATCGGCATATCAACAAACCATGTCACATTTGATGGAATAAGCTTCAAAACCTTCTTAGACAACTTGGCCGCCGTGGCTGCCGGCAAACCTTTAGCCGTCATCCCATGGAAGGACCGTCAGCTCCTAGCCGCTCGCTCCCCACCACGCGTCACCTTCCCCCACCCAGAGCTGCTCAAACTCAACACTCCCCTGGCCCAAGAATCAAATGCTCCGGTCTTCGACGTTTCCGAAGAAGCACTAGACTTCAAGATTTTCAAGCTAACCTCCTCTGACATCTCCAACCTGAAAGAGAAAGCCAAGACCCATAATGCCCGCATTTCAGCCTTCAACGTGGTGACCGCTCACATCTGGAGGTGCAAGGCTTTGTCATATGATATTGGAGATGATGATGATGATGAAGAAGAAATAGGGCAAGATCTGGAAAGGGTGTCGACGATTCTTTATGCTGTGAATATTAGGCCAAGATTGTCACCTCCGCTACCAGCTTCATACGCAGGAAATGCAGTGTTAACAGCATATGCAAGTGCAAAGTGCAAGGAACTTGAAGAAGGACCACTATCAAGATTGGTGGAGCTGGTAGGAGAAGGGGCAAAGAGAATGAGTGATGAGTATGCAAGGTCTGTTATAGATTGGGGTGAGATAAACAAGGGATTCCCACATGGGGAGTTTTTGGTATCGTCATGGTGGAAGTTAGGGTTTGAAGAAGTGGAGTATCCATGGGGTTGCCCAAGGTATAGTTGCCCACTAGTGTATCACAGGAAGGACATTATCTTGGTGTTTCCAGATATAGTTGACAAGAATGGAGTGAATGTTTTGGTGGCCCTCCCAAGCAAGCAAATGGGGAAGTTTGAAATCCTCTTCCACAAATTCTTGTCAGCTTGAAACCTCATAGATCTGTGCTTGTGTCATGCGTGTGATGCTTTTATTACTATGTTAGCTAAAAGTTGGAATATGTAATAAGGAAATTTAAAAAATATAGGCATGATCATCAAAGAATCTTCAAAAACAAACAACAAGGGCATATATCATATTTGGAAATTGTTTGTAACATCTGCTCGGCCTTATATACGTTTTAAGGACGACCATTTGATATACACTCCTAAAATTGTTAATATTTATAGTCATAACACCCTTCAATTTTATAATTTTCCTTCATCATTCAAATCACAATTTATAATCCAATGGCTAAACAATAATAATAATAATAATAAAAAAAACATACAAATTTGGATTCATAATATATTTTCCTCTTTCAATTTCTGGATAAATTGAAGAATCTCTAAAAATTGCAAATCACGATCGAAGTATTTTCTCCGGTGAGGATGATTCTTCCACACAGTGATCATCCCTTCAATGGGGAAAGCTTTATTCTCAGGCAGAAGATATATGGTAAATGAAGAGGCCCATGATCACAATGAAAAAAGCTAACAAACTTGATGTGGCAAAGCATTGCTCTGAAGGCTTGACCAATAATGAAAGTGAAATCATGTTCACAGAGACATTGAGCAGCTGATAGGATTTCCATTGGGATGAGGTGGAGTTATTCATTATTGATGAAAAATGTTGATTAATTTCTTTGTCCTCTTTCTAGTGGGGAAAAAAACAAAGAAGGCGGCACGGAAGAATTTTTGAGTTCAAAGATTCGCCAGTGATTTTGAGAACTCTCGCCAGTGCGGGGATGGGAGCAGTTTAGTTTTGCATCAGAATCAAAATTGAATTGACAGTTATAGTTTTAATAGTTGGAGATTGGATCAAACAATTTTCCTCAATTCTAATTTTGATTTCGATTTAATTTTTAATGATTTTATTAAATTTAAAAAGTAAAAAATTTTTATTTCTAATATGAAACTACATCACTTCAGTCAAAATTAAGTTAATCTTATTATTATTTAATTAAATTTAGTCGATTTTAATTTGATTTTGATTTAAAGTCGAATTAGCTTATATACAAATAAAAATAATTAATTATTATGAAAAAAAAAAAAAGAAAGATAATAGAGAAAAGGGAATTTGGTGAAGAGAAAAAGGGGTATGCTTTAAGTGAGATGGACAGTGCAAATTGGGTTGCCAGCCAATCAAAAGCTACTTCTTTTTATCTATGGAAGGTTCCGCTGCAAGCCGTATTCCTTCCGGCAACAAAAGCCAAGATGAAAGAGGACAATGGAGAAAACTATCCAATCAGATTCTTTGTTTCTGCCTTTGAAAGGAGCCAAACTTGCTCAGCCACAAAATCCAAAACCCATCAGATCTTATTGGTGCATTGCTTTACCCACAGACTTTGATATTTTTATAAATAAGAGTACTATATTAAAGATAATTCAGGAAAAATTCAAACTCAGTACATCCAATTCTACACCTGGAAAATGTTACATCAAACTAATATGAAGAATCTTGCAAAACTCTAGTCTCTTTCTTTTCTTTTTCTTTTTTGGTTTAATTTCTGTGTTACCCGAAGCCATGAATTGAATTGAATTCTCTTCATAGATATGCATGCAATGAAAGGTCCCCTCTCCTGCTTCTTTTCATATCAAGATACCTCCAGCAAATAAAATAGGACAAAAAAAGAACATGTCATAAACTGGATGTATTGGGGAGTTTTTCTTATATATCCATGCTAAATCTTACTGCGGATATTTGCTAGCTCATCTGGGACAAATTAGTGTAGTTTACTGGCTGTCTCCTCCGGCCGAGTTTGTAGTTGGCTTGCCACTTACAGGGTTTTCATGTAGGAGTGGAAGCATGGATTTAGGGTATTTAAAGCATTGAAATTTCAAAAAATCATTTTAGGGTTTCATGTATCATACAAGTATGCTATGATCCTAATTAATTTTCAATACTCAATTGCATACTAAAACATATTTCAACATGCTTTAAACTTTTATTTGCCATCATAGATTATAAATTAACATTTAACTCTAATTAACCCTAACTAAAAGAGGGATTTTGAGTACTAATCTCTTGAAGTATAATTGATGGAATTTCCACTCTTTGGATGCTCTTAGGACCCCAAATGAAGTCTCTCTAGCTTGTCTACCACAAGGTCACCAATGGCAGCCCGAAAATTGGCTTCCTAAGCCTTGCCAACCACTTGTAATTAGGGATTAATGCTTTAGTGAGGTTGTTTGAATATATGGGAGACTAGAAACACTTTCTAACAAATTTAATTTAAAGAAAATAAAGGATTTCTCTTTGAATCAAGTGACAAAAGGAAGAGAGTAGAGGGGAGCTAGTGTTGCTGTCCACCATGTGAGGAAGAAGAGAAAAATTGTATTTTCTCTTTCTTCTTTTCCTTTTATATACACAAGTCAAAGTTTACCAACTCCTTGCCACATGTCACTACAAGATCTCATCTTGTTCTTGGTTGACTTAATCCCATGGAGCCAAGTGTCAAGCTCCACTTAAATCTTAAAAAGTGGTCTTTCATCATAGGAAGACAAGCAGCAAGCTTGCGGGGTGACATGTGTTACCATCTCATGGTGCCACATGTCACCATATAATTTCTCAAAAATTATAATTTCTTCTCTTCAAATTAATTAATATCAAATATTAATTAATTGATTAATTAATCTTCATTAATTAATCTCTCACATTTAAATTCATATTTAAATAATTTAAATATAAATTTAATATATACTATACATCTAATAACTTAGATTTGGTTTCAAGTCATGCTAGGGACTTTGCAATCTTATTGCAAACCAAACCTATTTAATTAATTAATTAATTAAATTCTTTAATTAATCAATTAAATCACATTTTAATTGGTGATTAACTTGTGTAGATGTGTGACTTCTAGGCTCATTACTTATTGGCAATGATAAATGATATTATCCCATAATATCATTAAAACTCTTCTTTACCTTAAATGATTTCTCCAAAATGTTTCAGGTACATCATAGACTATGGTTGACACCTAGCATAGCATTCCATGGCTACCCAATCAGTAATAAGAAATACCTTATATCAACATTTAATCATATGTTATCATGTACTAGAATCTCTCCGTTACAAAATCTCAATTCCATTTGGAGTCATGGTTAATGTCAAACTCCATTTGCTATAAACATTATGTTATCTTTTAATTTCAATTCTTGATTAATTAGATTTTCTTGTCAGAAACTCTTTTCTAGCTAAATCTATCTGCCCTGGCCAGGAACTTGAATCATCAAGAATAATTAAATGAACATAGGATTTCATCCCTATTTACTTAGGGTAACGGATTCTATCTTGATTAACATCTATCTTCATATATAACTAGTAGGAGCCAACACATGCCCATATACCCATACACAGTATGAGTATGAAAGCAATATCTAACTCAAACCACCTATATACAAGATAACTGTGTTATCTCAGGTTTAATGATTATATGCACTGATATGATGTATGACAATGCATTGACAAGAGTAAACTCTATTTGCTTGTCATAAGCATCACTGGTTCGGCCTACTTATCATGTATAAGTGCCTATCATGTTTGTTATGTGGCATGGCACTCACCACTCCATCTTATTTATTTCTCATATAAATACCTTGAGAACAAACATGATTACAATCTTTCTGGATAAGTCATGTCCATTGTGAAGTATCCTCGATTGTGAACCAAGTTATGATACTTTATTCTAGAAATACTATCACTCATATTCTTAATAACTTAAGAATAAAATTTCTAACAAAATATCAATGGACCTTTTCAATTACATATAAATAGATTATGTAAATAGAAAAGTAAAATTGCCTTTTATTAATAAAATATGTACAAGATATATACAAAATGATATGCTCTAGGTTATACTACTAACAATCTCCCACTAGCACTAGAGCGATTCATTACAATATCTTAGACCCATCTTCTCAAGATGTCAGTCAAACTGAATTTGTGACATAGGCTTTGTGAATGGATCAGCTGGATTTTCGGCTGATGCTATTTTCTACATGACTACGTCGCCTCGCCCAACTATCTCTCTAATAATGTGGTAGCGTCTTTCTATGTGTTTGGATTTCTGGTGAGACCGGGGTTCCTTAGCCTGTATGACCGCTCCATTGTTGTCATTGTAGAGAGGAACTGCTGACTCAATGGAAGGAACTACTGCAAGTTCTGTCACGAACTTCTTTATCCAAATAGCCTCTTTTACAGCATCTAATACAGTAATGTACTCGACCTCTGTAGTGGAATCAACAGTCGTACTCTGTTTAGAACTTTTCCAACTGACTGCACCTCCATTATAAATAAACACAAAACCAGAGGTAGACTTTCTATCATCGATATCTGATTAAAAATCAGAATCAGTGTAACCATCTAATTATAGATCGCCACCTCCATAAATCAAGAATAAATCCTTAATTCTTCTCAAGTACTTAAGGATATTCTTGACAGCTATCCAGTGTTTCAAACCTGGATTGGATTGAAACCTGCTAGTCAAACTAATAGAATACGCGATATCCGGCCTAGTACACAATATTGCATACATCAAACTTCCAATAGCTGAGGCATATGGAATCCTGGCCATCTTGTCTCTTTCTTCAGGTGTTTTTGGAGACATTTCCTTAGAAAGATGGATACTATGATTTACTGGTAACAATCCTCTCTTGGAATCAAGCATGTTAAACCTCTTTAACACCTTTTCCAAGTATAGACTTTGGGATAAACCAATTATTCTTTTCGCTCTATCTCTATAGATGCAAATTCCAAGAACATAGGTTGCTTCCCCTAAGTCTTTCATGGAGAATGTATTTGACAATCATACCTTGACAGTTGTCAACATACCTATATCATTGCCTATCAATAAAATATCATTTATATATAAGACAAGGAAAGTGACAGCACTTTCACTAACCTTCTTATATACACATGGTTCATCCACATTTTTTATAAAACCAAATGACTTAACGGCTTCATCAAAATAGATGTTCCAACTCCTTGAAGCTTGTTTCAACCCATAAATGGATCGTTTCAGCTTGCACACCTTGGAACTATCTTGGGATTCAAAACGCCTAGGTTGTTCCATGAAAATGTTTTCATCAATGTTTCCATTGAGAAAAGTTGTTTTGACATCCATCTGTCAAATCTCATAATCATAGTATGTAGCTATTGCTAATAAAATCCTAATTGATTTAAACATGGCAACAGGCGAGAAAGTCTCTTCATAGTCAATTCCTTGCCTTTGGCGAAACCCTTTCGCAACTAGTATTGCCTTATAGGTCTCTACTTTTTCATCAGAACTAATTTTCTTCTTGAAAACTCATTTATTTCTTATAGGTACAATACCTTCAGGTGAATCAACAAGATCCCAAACTTGGTTCTTATACATGGAATCAATTTTGGATTTCATAGCTTCAATCTATTTTGAAGAGTCTATATCTAATATAACTTCTTCATAGGTAAAAGGATCATCTTCATGATCTATTTCTTCATGAGCAAACAACTCTTGTTCATCTGCATGAAGAAAACCATATCTCTCTGGTGGATGAGATATCCTGATCGATCTATGAGGAATTATTGTAGATGTTTCATAAACTGGCATGGATTGACTAGATGGATATATATCCATCTGATTTGTTGGTTAGTTAAAATTCTCTAATTCTAACTCTATTTATCTTCCTTTGCCACCTTCTTGAATGAACTATTGTTCAAAAAATATGACATCTCTACTTACCATAACCTTTTATGATGTAGGCAAATAAAAATAATATCCAAAACTTTCTTTTGGATACCCAACAAATCGACTCCTTTCTGATTTGGTTTCCAATTTATCAGTCTTCAGCTTTTTAATGTAAGCTGGGCAACCCCAAATTTTAACATGTTTAAGACTGGGTTTTCTTCCATGCCATATCTCATAAGGTGTGGAAGAGACTGATTTTGATGGAATCCTATTCAGAATATGCAAAGCTAATTCTAATGCAAATCCCCAAAAGAAGACTGACATATCAGTATAGCTCATCATACTGCATACCATATCTAATAGGGTACCATTTCTCCTTTTAGATACACCATTCAATTGTGGCATTCCTGGAGGAGTCAGCTGGGAAATAATGTCATGTACTTTTAAGTATTCATCAAATTCAGTACTTAAGTATTCACCTCCACGATCTGATCGAAGAGTTTTAATACTTTTTCTCGTTTGATTCTCTACTTTAGATTTAAATTCTTTGAACTTTTCAAAGGATTCATGTTTGTATTTCATCAAATACAAATACCCAAGCCTTGATTTATCATCAGTGAAGGTAATAAAGTAATGAAAATCGCCTCTAGCCATTTCCTTAAATGGACCATATACATCACTATGTATCAGTTCCAAAATATTTTCAGCTCTTAACCCTTGTCCAACAAAAGGTGATTTAGTCATTTTGCCTTGAAGGCAGGATTCACAAGTTGGAGTGGGTTCAGAACCCGATAAAGATAAAATCCTCATTTTCTCTAGTTTTGTACTCCTATTTTCTGCAATATGACCTAATCTTAAGTGCCAAAGATGCTTTGAACTTGAGTTGATTTTCATTATGGCATTACAATCATTTAGATTGCTTGCATTAGATTTGTATTTAACATTATTATCCAAATAATAAAGTCCATCATGCATATAACCCGAGCCAACATATTCATTTCCAAAATAAATATTGCAAACATCATTTGTGAACTGAAATTCATAACTATTTCTAATCAAACTAGATGCAAAATTATGTTCGTAAAAGTATCAAGTACATACAAAATATTATTTAAATACAAAACATGTCCATACATGTACAAAGATTTAGATCCTATAGCTAAAACTTCAATAGTTGAACCATTGCCAATCCGGAGTCTAACATCTCATGTCTGCAAGCTGCTACTACTTGCTAGTTCTTGCATATCAAAAGTAATGTGAGAACTAGCACCAGTATCTCAAATCCAAGCTGTAGATGAACTATACGCATCATCAGAATTTAAATAACAAGAAACAAACATACCTTCTGAAGGTCTATCCTTCTTGTCCTTCAGAGAAGCAAGATACTCTGGGCAGTTCCTCTTCTAGTGCCCATCCTTCTGGCAGTGAAAACAATTTCCTTTGCCTTTGTCAGCTTCGGTCTTGCCCTTTTGTTTGGCTATCTTCTTGGAAGGTCCAGGAATTTGAGGTTTCTTTTTCTTATTGCCCTTCTTCTTCTTGGACTTTCCAGCAGAAGAAGAAGATGCAACCAAAGCTATCTTTTTTTCTTTATTGCCTGGCATATTCTTTTAGACAATAACCAGCATATTAAGTAACCCAGCCAGAGTGCACTCTTGCTTGGTCATATGGAAATTTATCACAAAATTCCCAAATGACTCTAGTAAGGACTGAAGGATCAAATCCGTCTGCAGTTGGAAATCCATGTGAGAATCAAGATATTCCAGATGCTCAATAAGCTGAATCATCTTGTGGACATGATCTCCTACATTCTGTTCCTCTGACATCCTCATGCAGAATAGCTACCTAGATATCTCATATTTAGCATTCCTGTTGTGCTCACCATACAACTCTTACAGGTGAAGGAGGATCTCATTTGCACTTTGCATGTTTTCATGTTGCTTCTGTAACTCATTAGTCATAGAAGCAAGCATATAACATCTGGCTCTCATATCATGCTCCTTCCACTTATCCAAAGTCTCTGATTCCTCTGGAGTGGCCCCTGGAGGTAAGGGACCAGGAATCTTTGAATCTAGAACATATCCAATACGTTCTAGGTTCAGGACAAGCTTTAAATTTCTGAGCCAATCAGAAAGATTAGGTCCCATCAACCTATTATGATCAAGTATGCTCGCAAGGATATTGGACAGTGGTGGTTGCTGTGTGTTCATGATTATCAAAAAATAAACTACAGAAATAACAAGATTAATTAGTAAATATATCAAGTAATTAACCAAAATGATTATAGTCTTTTAATCAAATTAGTCCTCCCACTAACTTGGCGAATCCTATACTTCCAAAGTAGGAAACGGAAATCCTAGTTGGATGGATTTCTAGTGGGTGATTGAATTCTTATAGTATTATTGATCATCCTCATGCACATCCATTATTGGAATTATAATAAACTATAAGTGAGCAACTCTTTGCCGACCATCACATCTCATGTGAGGTTCAATCATTTATTTGGCCCCTAATGCTCAAAATCTCGGACACATCCATTATTGATTTATCTTGCGTTAGTTAAGTTGATCCCATTGAGCTAGTAGGCATGCAAATAATTTTAATAACCTCAAGCACATCCATTATTGGCCACCAACCATTTACATACTTACAACATCCTATGTTTAATAATTATTCTTAAGAAAATCTCTTAAATAAATACATCATATCCAAGCTCATAAAGCTAATAATGTAAGTATTTAAAATTTCTTAAAATAATTGCCTCAATGGAGGGCCATGATATAATTATCTTAATTATACCATTTCCAACTTAATCATTTATTTGGAAAATTTTGTGGTCTGCTTAATTACTATTATGGTCTCACTTTGCACATTATCTAATTGGCATGCATATATCGTATACTTGCATACATTCATAAACATCCCATGCATACATGGATAAACAAATAATATGATATGATCATGGGCTTTCTAAGGGATTCAATTCTGAGCCACCAAGAATTGAATCAGAGCATTCCTAGGTGTATTTCATTCATTCATTTTACAAGAGTTGCTGAAGGAGTACATAATCAACCATTGATCTTGATTTCCTTCCACTGGTCCCACTAATGCTCTTGACCTCCTTATTCTTCTTGCAATTCAATTACATTGTAACCCTTGGCATACCAAGGTGAATTTAAAAGAACGTGGACTTAAGGTCCTTAAATAAATGAAATTACATCCTAAGTTATCATAACATTTATGATACAAGCCACTAAAATAAATAAATTATTTTACATCCAAAAGAAAAATTAAAATAAATAAATAAATCCAATTACATTGGTCTTTTATTGTCCATGATCATCCATCATGCATATTTAAAATTTAACAATTAAATAAAAATATACATGCTTAAAATTAAATTGAATATCACATATTCAACTCAAATTCAAATTTGAATCTTATTCAAATAAATTTAAATTTAGAAACCCTTTTTCCAAATTTAATTCTATGAAAACAATTTTTATAAATTAATTGTGTGATTAAAATTTCTAATTAAACCATTTAATTAGATTTGGGCTTAATTTTGGGCTTTAAAATACACAATAATTGCACAATGGGCCTAAAAACCAAGCCCAACACGCCCCAACACGCCCCAACACGCTCCAACACGCCTAGATTCAAAGAACACGGCCTGGGGCGAGGACCAACAAGGCCCGAGCCATGTAAACGCTGCGTTCGACAAGGCCTGGGGCGAAGAGGGACACAGGCCGTGTCTTTCAACAACACGCCCGTGGGCGTTGGAAAACAAGCCCGTGGGCATTGGAAAACACGCCCTGGACCGTGTAAATGCCCAAAACATTGTCCAGGCCATGTTTCTTGCGGCAGTTTGGTTTTCTAGGTTTTCTTTGACTTGAACCAATTTCAAATCAACCCGAACTCAATACAATCACACAATTAAGCCTCAAAATAAAATCAATCTAAATGGCAAATATAGTGGCTCTGATACCAATTGTAGGAGTGGAAGCATGGATTTAGGGCATTTAAAGCATTGAAATTTCAAAAAACCATTATAGGGTTTCATGCATTATACAAGTGTGTTATGGTCCTAATCAATTTTCAATGCCCAATTGCATACTAAAACACATTTTAGCATGCTTTAAACTTTCATTTGCCATAATAGATTGTAAATTAATATTTAATTCTAATTAACCCTAACTAAAAGAGGGATTTTGGGTACTAACCTCTTGAAGCACAATTGATGGAATTCCCACTCTTTGGATGCTCTTAGGACCCCAAATGAAGTCCCTCTAACATGTCCACCACAAGGTCACCAATGGCAGCCCCAAAATTGACTTCCTAAGCCTTGCTAACCACTTGTAATTAGGGGTTAATGCTTTAGTGAGGTTGTGTGAATGTATGGGAGGCTAGAAACACTTTCTAGCAAATGTAATTCAAAGAAAATAAAGGATTTCTCTTTGAATCAAGTGAGAAAGGAAGAGAGGAGAGGGGAGCCAGTGTTGCCATCCACCATGTGAGGAAGAAGAGAAAATTTGTATTTTCTCTTTCTTCTTTTCCCTTTATATACACAAGTCAAAGTTTACTAACTCCTTGCCACATGTCACTACAAGATCTCATCTTGTTCTTGGTTGACTTAATCCCATGGAGCCAAGTGTTAAGCTCCATTTAAATCTTAAAAAGTGGTCTTCCATCATAAGAAGACAAGTGGCAAGCTTGTGTGGTGACATGTGTCATCATCTCATGGTGCCACATGTCACTATATAATTTTCTCAAAAATTATAATTTTTTCTCTTCAAATTAAATAATATCAAATATTAATTAATTAATTAATTAATCTTCATTAATTAATCTCTCATATTTAAACAATTTAAATATAAATTTAATCTATACTATACATCCAATAACCTAGATTTGGTTTCAAGTCATGCTAGGGACTTTGCAATCTTATTGCAAATCAAACCTATTTAATTAATTAAACTCTTTAATTAATTAAATCACATTTTAATTGGTGATTAACTTGTGTAGATGTGTGACTTACTAGGCTTATTACTTATTAGCAATGATAAATGATATTATCCCATAATATCATTAGAGCTCTTTCTTACCTTAAATGATTTCTTCAAAACATTTCAGGTATATCATAGACTATGGTTGACATCTAGCATAGCATGTCATGTCTACCCAATCAGTAATAAGGAATACATTAAATAAACCTTTAATCATATGTTACCATGCACTAGAATCTCTCCGTTACAAAATCCCTATTCCATCTGGAGTCATGGTTAATGTCAAACTCCATTTGCTATGAATATTATATTCTCTTTTAATTCCAATTCTTGGTTAATTAGATTTTATTGTCAGAAACTCTTTTCTGACTAAATCTATCTGTCCTGGCCAGGAACTTGAATCATCAAGAATAATTAAATGAATATAGGATTTCATCCCTATTTACTTAGGGTAACGGATTTCATCTTGATCAACACCCATCTCCATATATAACTAGTAGGAGCCAATATACGCTCATATACCCATACACAGTATGAGTATGAAAGCAGTATCAAACTCAAACTACCTATATACAAGATAAATGTGTTATCTTAGGTCTAAAGATTATATGCACTGATATGATATATGACAATGCATTGACATAAGTAAACTTCATGTGTGTCACTGGTGCGACCTACTTATCATGTATAAGTGCCTATCATGTTTGTTATGTGGTATGAGACTCACCACTCTATCTTATTTATATCTCATATAAATACCTTGAGAATAAATATGATTATAATCTTTCTGGATAAGTCATGTCCATTGTGAAGTATCCTCGATTGTGAACCAATTTATGATACTTTATTCTAGAAATACTGTCACTCATATTCTTAATAACTTGAGAATAAAATTTCTAACAAAATATCAATGGATCTTTTCAATTACACATAAATAGATTATATAAATGGAAAAGTAAAATTACCTTTTATTAATAAAATATGTACAAGATACATACAAAATGATATGCTCTAGGGCATACTACTAAAATTTCATTCTCTCCTAGAAATATTGAGATTAAAAAATTAAAATATCTCTACGAATACAAGATGATCAAATATCAGAAACCACTTTTAGAAGTCTATTTTGCAGGTCAGTGACTACTAACTACCATTGCTTTAGCATAAAAAGGTTGTGGTAACATGGTTAAGTGGATGGTTTATAATTATGAGATTTTATAATTAGGTTTTTGAGGTATAGTAAAACCCACAGAATAGTCCCTAGTATACTTGTGAGAAGCAGTTTGGCTTTCAAAGTTGAATTTTGTTAACAAATTAGTCCTTACCATCTAAATTGATCATTAACTCCTCCATTGGTCGATTTTCAATTTACAACAATTTAGTCCCAAAGTATTATTTTATCTAATTTCCAAATAAAAAAATAGTCCCTAAAATTTTATTTCATTACTAAAATAGTTTTTGTCACGACCCAACCTATGGGCCGGACCGGCACTAAGACCTGGGCTAGCCTAAAGCCCCTGAGGCCCATAGTAAGCCTAACTATTCCTCAACCCAACTCTAAGGCCCATTTGGGCTCAATTTCAAGAATTCAACCGGACAGAGTCCGGCCATAAAATGGATATTTTAATGGGGAGTTTTTGACTCATTGAACCTATAAACACAATTTATAATCAATTGGAGAGCTCAGCTCACCCTCCACATACTCATAATAACATAAAGTCAAATGGGAGCTTAGCTCTCTCATCCAGTCCAACATACATGCATATAATAAGTTTACAGGTCCAACATGGCAAATTATATTATAGACCCAAATCAAATAAATATTTCTAACACATACGAAAATTCTAGGAGTTAACAGAATTATACAAATATTACAGACATTAATAGACGACCTGCGAAGAAGAATAACAGGTTAACCACAACAATAATCCTCCTGTAGCCTGAAAAAATAATAAACAGGAGTGAGCGTTCGACTCAAAAAGTAAAATATCAATTTTAACCATAATCTCTATAGCTATCTAAAGCTAATGCACCCTGTGGAGTGAAATGCAATATCGTCATAAATTTCATACAAATCACATCAAAAGGGCAATTTGGAGCACTCACACACCCAACACTATCAAACCCTCTTAATCCAACATCTGCCAGCGAAGATCTCAAGCCAGACTTTCGCTTAATAAACCAATACGGGGTCCCAGCGAAGAACTCAAGCCGTTTCTACCCCAAAGGACTGAGTCCCAGAGAAGATCTCAAGCCGTGTCTACCCATCCTGTCAATATCCAACACTATACCACACGCACACTAACGCACGCATACTGCTCCAAATTACCACAAACAACATCCATGGCACTTTAATAGTTGTAAATGCAACATAAAACGTTCCTAGAGTTTAACTACATAGATATATACATATAAGTGATGCATGGGCATGCTTGAACATATAATAATATTGAAATTACAATTAAAATTAATATTTTACTCACAGACTTAACCGCAGTCACTGTGACGGCTGGGCGGAGGAGGAAGGATATCCTGGCTTACCTAACAATTTTATTATAATTATTTAATATATTTTACTCAATACAAACTGAGAAAATACCAAAGATGTCCTAAGTAGTGCCGAAAATCTGGCAGAGTCTCCCCTATACCTAGGACCTACCCAACCTGTAAAAGTGCTTAAAACGCACTTCTATATCCACAAACCATATACCCACAACTCAATCACATCACACTGCCCCTCCTGGGCCCATCCAAATAGTCATCAATTACAATATATAAAATTACAGTTTAGTCCTTATAATTGATCCTTTTGCAAAAACTACCCAAATGAACTCTAAAAATTCTAAAACTTTGCCCTGCGGTCCTTAGTAATATTACTAAGCTAATGCAAAATGAATCATAATTTTCTGAGCTACCATGAATATTTTATGAATTTCTAATCCAATTCAAGCACTAGACAATTAAGAAAAAGTAAGGTTCGGGTTTACCTATACCAATTTCGACCTCGGGAACGCGCTTGGGACATCTAAAAATGGTGGGATAGCCAAAATCTCGACTCAATTCTGAGACTTTTTCAGTAACCTGTCTGTCTAGCCCGAAATTTATAGACCCAGGCAACCATTGAATTTTCATGAATTGAAGATACCTACACGAAGCCAACAACACGGGGGTTAGTACATAATTTTTATGAAATTTTCTAAGCTCATTTAATGCTCAGAAAATACTACAAAGTTTCATGGGACCCACCGAAAAACGGTGTCGAAAAATTTTGAAATTTATATTTTCGTGAAGCTCTCGACGAGTGAAGCGCTCTGGTACTCTCGGTTTTCTCATGGGGTTCACGGTTTGCGAGAAATCTAACCCAAAAATCAAAATGGGCCAAAACTTTCCGGATAAAAATTGGGCAAACCGCTCGATGAATTTTGGCATTCTTGGTGTCTATGGAAAGCTCTCGAGGTGTAGATGGTGTTTGATACAAGACTCGGCCCAAACGGTGGCCGGATTCGTCGAATTTCGACTAGGAAGGCTAGGCTTCGCGCTGTGCGTCGCGTGACTTCGCGTGCATTTTCCCGGTGTTTCAGGCGGCGGTGGGCGATGGGGAAGCACTGGGGTGGCGCGCCGGCGAGGTGGGGAGGCTGGGGGGGTGGCTGGCCGACGTGGGGAGGAGGGAGGAGAGAGAAAAAGGGAGAGAGAGGAAGAGAGATGGGATGCCCATGGGGAAGAAAAAAAAGAAAGAAAGAGGCCGATCTGATCCGGTCCCGTTCAATTTGGCCGGTTCGATTTAGGATACAAAATTTTAAATTTTTACTCTGTCTTGGGATCGAAAACGAGGCCCAAAAATTTTGAAAAAATTCTAAAAAACTCAGAAAAATTCGTAAAATCCAAATATATTTTTAGTTTTGCCACGTGGTCTTTAAATAAATTTTTAAAAATTATCAAAGTTTTATATTTTCGAAAAATCGAACCTGATTTCTAAAATCGAAAAAATTTCAAACAATTTCCTAAAATTTAAATAAAATAAAATAAAATATTAATATTACTCACAAAATAATAAATTTAAAAATTAGGGGTGTTACATTCTTTCCCCCTTACAGAAAATTCGTCCTCGAATTTTACACATTGAATAGATAAGGGTACTTGCTATGCATGTCCCGCTCTGACTCTCAGGTGCATTCTTCCACTGTTTGGCTCCTCCATAAAACCTTAACCATAGAGATCTGTTTTGATCTTAGCTGCCTCACTTGGTAGTCCACTAAAGCTACAGGTTGCTCCTCAAACGTTAGGTTTTTTTTCAGCTCTACTACATCTGGCTGTAGCACATGAGAAGGATTAGGTATGTATTTCCTGAGCATGGAGATGTGAAATACAGGATGAACATGAGAAAGGTTAGGTGGTAGCTCCAACCGGTAGGCAACTGCTCCAACTCTATCAGTAACCTCAAAAGGTCCAATATACCGAGATGCCAACTTGCCTTTTTTTCCAAATCTCATTACTCCCTTCATCGGAGAAATCTTCAGGAATACATAATCGCCTACTGCAAACTCTACATCCCTCCGTCTAGGATATGCATAACTCTTTTGCCTACTGAAAGCTGTTTTCAATCGTTCCCTAATTAAAGAAACCATCTCTGAAGTGTACTGCACTAGGTCTACATCATGCACCTTCGCTTCTCCCATTTCCGTCCAACACAGAAGAGACCTACACTTTCTACCATATAATGACTCATAGGTGCCATCCCTATGCTGGAATGATAATTGTTGTTGTAGGCAAACTCCACCAAAGGTAGCTAATCATCCCATTAACCTCCAAAATCCAAAACACTCATGCTAAGCATGTCTTCCAGTGTTTGGATTGTCCTTTTGGACAATCCATCTATCTAAGGGTGGAAAGCGGTACTAAAGTTCAACTGTGTGCCAAGTGCCTCCTGCAACTTTCTCCAAAATCGAGAAGTGAATTGGGGCCCTCTATCAGATATTATGGAAGCATGAACTCCATGCAATCTGACTATCTCTCGAATATAGAGCCGGGCATACTGTGCAATAGAATATGTGGTCTTCACAGGTAAGGAATGAGCTTATTTAGTCAGACGGTCTACAATTACCCATATCGAATCATATCCCCGTGTGGTATGATTCAACCCAGTCACAAAATCCATAGTAATCATTTCCCACTTCCATTCTGGGATAGGGAGCTCTTGTAGCTTCTCTGATGGCCTCTGGTGTTCAAACTTCATCTTCTGACAAGTCAAGCACTTGGACACGAAGTTTGCTATGTCTCTCTTCATGCCATTCCACCAATAGCTATCTTTCACATCATGGTACATCTTGGTGGAGCCTGGGTGGACATTGTATAGTGTGTAGTGTGCCTCTCGCATGATTTCATTTATGAGAATGTCCACGTCGGGCACACATATCCTGAAACCTTGCATAAGGGCGCCATCACTGGCAAATCCAAACTCACCACCTTCACCCTGTTATACTCTTTCTATGATCCTCATCAATTGTTGGTCTCTGTGCTGGAAAACTCTAACTCTGTCTCGCAGGTCTGGGCTCATCGAAAAATGAGCCAACAATACTCCCTCACCTGAAAGATCTAAGATCAGACCTTGATCCATCAACTCATATACTTCCTGAATCAACGGTCTCTTCTCCGCTGATATGTGCGCTAAGCTGCCAGAAGATTTTCTGCTCAAAGCATCTGCTACTACATTGGCCTTCCCAGGGTGGTACTGGATGGTACAATCATAGTCCTTCTGAAGCTCCATCCATCTCCTCTATCTCAAGTTTAAATGCCTCTGTTGGAATATGTACTTCAAACTCT
Source organism: Hevea brasiliensis (assembly GCF_030052815.1). NCBI lineage: Eukaryota > Viridiplantae > Streptophyta > Magnoliopsida > Malpighiales > Euphorbiaceae > Hevea > Hevea brasiliensis. The sequence continues at coordinate 476,089 of NC_079499.1, read as the reverse complement.
TGTGGTCGATGTATATCTCGCACACTTCACCATAGAGGTAGTGTCTCCAGATTTTTAGTGCAAAGACTACAGCCGCCATTTCCAAATCATGGGTGGGATAGTTCTGCTCATGCCTCTTCAGCTGCCTTAAAACATAAGCCACTACTTTTCCATTCTGCATCAAAACACACCTTAAGCCAACTCTGGAGGCGTCACAGTACACGGTATATCCTTCACCACTCATTGGTAGTGTCTGCATAGGGGCGGTGGTTAGACACTCCTTAAGCTTCTGGAAACTTTCTTCATAATCATCTATCCATATGAATGGAACATTCTTCCGAGTTAACTGAGTTAGGGGAGCTGCTATCCTGGAAAAAACCTGCATAAAACGCCTATAGTAGCCAGCTAGGCCCAGAAAACTTTGTACCTCAGTGACTGTTGTAAGCTTAAGCCAATCAATTATAGCCTCAATTTTCTTGGGATCCACTTGAATGCCTTCACTAGAAGCTACGTGTCCCAAGAATGAGATGCTTTCTAGCCAAAATTCACATTTTGAAAATTTAGCATATAGCTAGTGCTCCCTCAAAGTTTGCAACACTATCCTCAAATGCCACACGTGTTCTTCCTCGGTTCGAGAGTATACCAAAATCTATGAATACGATGACAAAACGGTCTAGGAATGGCCTGAACACCCTGTTCATCAAGTCCATGAAGGCTGCTGGTACATTAGTGAGTCCAAAAGGCATCACTAAGAACTCATAATGATCATATCTTGTCCTGAATGCTGTTTTGGACACATCCTCATTCCTGATTCTCAACTGATAGTAGCTTGATCGTAGGTCTATCTTGGAAAAGAATCTAGCCCCTTAGAGCTGATCAAACAGATCATTGATCCGAGGAAATGGATACTTGTTTTTCACAGTCACCTTGTTTAGCTGTCTATAATCAATACACAACTTCAAGGATCCATCTTTCTTTCTCACAAATAAAACAGAAGCACCCCAGGGTGAAGTGCTTGGACATATGAAACCCTTGTCCAAAAGCTCCTGTAGCTGCTCCTTTAGCTCTTTCAATTCTGCTAGTGCCATCCTGTAAGGCGACATTGATATGGGGTTTGTACCCGGTACAATGTCAATGCATAACTCTCTTTCCCTTCCTGGTGGCAACCCTGGAAGCTCCTCAGGGAAGACATCCATGAATTCTCTGATAACAGGAACATTTTCCATATTGACACCTTCTACCGATGTATCTCTCACCAATGCCAAATACCCTTGACATCTACGCCTCAACATTTTTCTAGCACTAATTGCTGACACCAAATTATATGGAGCCACGCTCCTGTCACCATCAAAGCTAAACTCTTCCACACTAGGTATGTGAAAATACACCTTTTTGTTCCTACAATCTAATGTGGCATAATGGGTTGCCAACCAATCCATTCCCAAAATTACATTGAAATCCATTACTGGTAGAGGAACCAAGTCTGCTGGGAGGATTCTTCCATCCACTACTACTGGGCTACCCGGAAAAACCATGTCTACATCTATGTTGTCGCTAAGTTGGGTAGCTACAGAAAAAGGACATTCTAAAGTTGTAGGGTTCCTACCTAATCTCATGGCAAACACTGGGGAGACAAATAAGTGCGTAGCACCCGGATCTATCAAAACACGAGTCTCATAGGAACAGACTAGAAGAATACCTGCCACAACTGCATTGAAAGCCTGAACATCCTGATGGGTTAGGGTGAAAACCCGTGCTTGACTCCTACCCTGCGTTGCAGAACCCTGATACTAACTTCTACCTCCTGATCTGCCTCCAAATCCACGTCCTCCTTGTCCTCGGCCCTATTGGCCATTGAACTGACTGACTGCCATGCTGGAAGCACCAGGATAAAACTGACGAGGAACATTTGCAACAGAACTCTGTGACCCCATATGTGGCTCACTGAACACTGGACATTCTTTAGTAAAGTGACCCGACTGGCCACATCGAAAACATACTCCTGAACCCATCATACAAGGTCATGAATGTCCTCTTCCACACTGCATGCAAGGTGCAAAGGAGGATCCTAAACCAGACCCAGAACTGCTGTATCCTAAACTGTGACCACTACTGGATCCGTACCCTGGTCTGAATCCTCGAGACTTGTGTCTAAAACCACTCTTCTTGTTCTTATTTCTTCCTCTGTAATGACTTTGACCGCCACTATCCGTGGTACCTGTGTAGGGAACACCTGAAGAACCTTCTGCTCTATTTTTCTTTGCTCTTCCATTGTCATCTCCTATATAGCTAATCTCAATCTGTCTGGCTCGATCAACTGCCATATCAAAAGACTAATCTGACATCATGGCCAGGTTTGCATACCTCCTGTCCAACCCTTTTGGGAACCTTTTTACCTTTATACTTTCCGTAGCCACTGCTGTAGGGGCATACCTGCTCAGTTCCAGAAATTCTGTAGCATATTCATCTACAGATATGCCATTCTGCCTTAAGGCCTCAAAGGCCCACTGCTTTTGGTCTCTAAAACTTTCTGGCACAAACTTGTTGATGAATAGCTCCACAAACTGGATCCATGACAAACCTTCCATCCAAGGTAATATGTAGTCATTCATCCATTATCTAGGCATAGGCCCCATGACATGCTGCACACACTCTATAAGTCTCCTATCAGTCAACTGCAACTCCATCCCTGCCTGTCTTTAGGAATCCAAAAATCGATAAGCATCATCTGAAACATCATAAGTACCAGGCACCAACTTCTTGAAATTAATTATTTGTTTATAAGGTTCCCCTCTTGGTGCGGTAGACTGCTGCTGTTGGGGAAGGTGGACCATATACTGTGCCATCATATCGATGTTTCTCTGCAAACCAACTAGAGTAGCTACCATTGGGTCCATGGGAGCCTGAGCCATAAAAGACTGATCCTGAACTGGTGGCAACTACTCTTCTCCTTGAGCAGCTCTAGGCCTCCTACCCCGCCTCCTCAGGGCAAGCATCTCATCCTGTGCAGACACCTCGTCAGGCACATCTGGTTCTGGTGCAGTGGCAGCTCTCCTGCTTCTACGCATTTTCCTAAAATTCAGCAGCATTAGCCCACAAAATTCAAAATGGCATGTTACATAGCTCTATAGACTCATATTTACACACAATTATATAAAGCAGAAACTAGAAGCAAAGATGACAATGCAAGACGAATGTGGATCCTATTTTTTGCATGTGACTCCTATTAGACTCTTCCCAACACTTTAGACAATTTTTCCCTATGAATCTGGAGCCTAAGCTCTGATACCACATTTGTCACAACCCAACCTATGGGCCGGATCGGTACTAGGACCTGGGCCAGCTTAAAGCCCCCGAGGCCCTTAGTAAGCTTAACTATTCCTCAACCCAACTCTAAGGCCCATTTGGGCCCAATTTCAAGAATTCAACCGAACAGAGTCTGGCCATAAAATGGACCTTTTAACGTGGAGTTTTTGACTCACCTGACTTATAAACACAATATATAATTAATTGGGGAGCTTAGCTCACCCTCCACATACTCATAATAACATAAAGTCAAATGGGAGCTCAACTCTCTCATCCAGTCCAACATAAACGCATATAATAAGTTTACAAGTCCAACATGACAAATTATATTACAGACCCAAATCAAATAAATATTTCTAACACATGCGAAAATTCTAGGAGTTAACAGAATTATACAAATATTACAGACAATAATAGATGACCTGCGAAGAAGAAAAGCAGGTTAACCACAACAATAATCCTCCTGTAGCTTGGACAAATAATGAACAGGAGTGAGCGTTCGACTCAGAGAGTAAAATATCAAATTTAACCATAATCTCTATAGTTATCTAAAGCTAATGCACCCTGTAGAGTGAAATACATCATCGTCATAAATTTCATACAAATCACATCAAAAAGGCAATTTGGAGCACTCACACACCCAACACTGTCAAACAATACATATATGGGAGCTGATCCCCTATACAGCCCTCTTAATCCAACCTCTGCCAGCGAAGATCTCAAGCCAGACTTTCGCTTAATAAACCAATACAGGGTCCCAGCGAAGAACTCAAGCTGTGTCTACCCCGAAGGACCGGGTCCCAGCGAAGATCTCAAGCCGTGTCTACCTGTCCTGTCCATATCCAACACTATACCACACGCACGCCAACGCACGCACACTACTCCAAATTACCACAAACAACATTCATGGCACTTTAATAGTTGTGAATGCAATATAAAACGTGCCTAGAGTTTAACTACATAGATATATACATATAAGTGATGCATGGGCATGCTTGAACATATAATAATATCGAAATTATAATTAAAATTAATATTTTACTCATAGACTTAACCGCAATCACTGTGGCGGCTGGGCGGAGGGGGAAAGATGTCCTAGCTCACCTGACAATTTTATTACAATTATTTAATACATTTTACTCAATACAAACTGAGAAAAGACCAAAAATGTCCTAAGTCGTGCCGAAAATCCGGCAGAGTCTCTCTTATACCTAGGACCTACCAAACCTGTAAAAGTGCTTAAAATGCACTTCTATATCCACAAACTATACACCCACAACTCAATCACATCACACAGCCCCTCCTGGGCCCATCCAAATAGTCATCAATCACAATATATAAAATTACAGTTTAGTCCTTATAATTGACCTTTTTGCAAAAACTACCCAAATGAACTCTAAAAATTCTAAAACTTTGTCCAGCAGTCCTTAATAATATTACTAAGCTAATGCAAAAGGAATCATAATTTTCTGAGCTACCATGAATATTTTATGGATTTCTAATCCAATTCAAGCACTAGACAATTAAGAAAAAGTAAGGTTCGGGTTTACCTATGTCGATTCCGACCTCGGGAACGCGCCCAAGACATCTGACAACGATGGGATAGCCAAAATCTCAACCCAATTCTGAGACTTTTTCGGTAGCCTGTCTGTCTGGCCTCAAATTTACAGACTCGGGCAACTGTTGAATTTCCGCGTATTGAAGGTACCTACACGAAGCCAACAACACGAGGGTTAGTACATAATTTTTACGGAATTTTCTAAGCTAATTTAATACTCTGAAAAACACTATGAAGTTTCGTGGGACCCACCAAAAAACAGTATCGAAAAATTTCGAAATTCATATTGCCGCGAAGCTCTCGACGAGTGGAGTGCTCTGGTACTCTCGATTTTCTCGTGGGGTTCATAGTTTGTGAGAAATCTAGCCCAAATGTCGAAAATGGCTAAAACTTCCCGGACAAAAATTGGGCAAACCGCTCAATGTATTTTGGTATTCTTGGTGTCTATGGAAAACTCTCGAGGTGTGGATGGTGTTTGACACAAGACTCGACCCAAACGATGGCCGAATCGACCGGATTTCGGCCGGGAAGGAGAGGCATCGCGTGACTTCGCGCGCGTTTTCCCTGCGTTTCAGGGGGCGGTCGGCGATGGGGAAGCACTGGGGCGGCAGGCCGGTGAGGTGGGGAGGCTGGGGGGGTGGCTGGCCAGCGTGAGAGGAGGGAGGTGAGAGAAAATGAGAGAGAGAGGAAGAGAGACGAGACGCGCGTGGGGAAGAAAGAAAAGGAAGAAAGAGGTCGGTCCGATCCGGTCCAATTTGATTCGGCCGGTTAGATTCAGGATACAAAATTTTAAATTTTTACTCTGCCTTGGGATCGAAAACGAGACTCAAAAATTTCGAAAAAATTTTAAAAAACTCAGAAAATTTCGTAGAGTCCAAATATATTTTTAGTTTTTTTCACGTGGTCTTTAAATAAATTTTTAAAAATCATCAAAGTTTTATATTTTCAGAAAATCGAACTCGATTTCTAAAATCTGAAAAATTTTAAATAATTTCCTAAAATTTAAATAAAATAAAATATTAATATTACTCACAAAATAATAAATTTAAAAATTAGGGGTGTTACAGTTTTTCTATCTAATTAATAATTTACTAATAGATAATTACTCAAATATAAAAGTTAGATGGAGAAACAATTTTACTAATGAAACAAAATTTCAAAGACTAAATTATTTCAATTGAAAAGTTGTTAACAAAATTTAAATTTAAGGACCAAATTGTAATTAAAAAACAAATTAGGGATTAACCTATGAATTTTGCTATACCTAAGAGACTTGATCGTAAATTGGCCTGCAACTATATATTACTTAGATGTGAGCAATAAGTTGTACTATATCAATTCATTAAAATGTTTAATATTATTATTATTTTTTTATATATAATCGGGCGTGATTAAAACTTGAACATTCAAAATGTCATAGTTTTGAGATGGCTGGAGTAGTAGATTCAACTTATTTGATTTAACGTTGTCCTCTTTTGATAATACAGACTACACGAATAAGAATTTTTTTTTTTTTTTTTTTGTCTCACGTGTTGAATTAATGAAATGAACTGAAAGATCCTTTGCCGGCATTTTGCCTAAGCTCTCCAAGTTGAATACGCATGCAAAATCACATCCAATGACATAAAGAGAGCTAGCTTTATTTTTTCTTTTACTTATATTAAAATTTTTTGTCTTTATAATCCGATGATTAAACCAGGATTAATAAATTTATAACAAAAGGAAACGTTGATTTTATAGGAAATTAACATTATTTGTTCTATACAAGAATATATAATTCCTTTTTTCTTTTTAAATAAGAAGGGAAGAAACAAACTCAATGAAAAATTCATCGGTTGAAACTGACTCCAGCAACATTGCCTTGAAACAGAGGAAGAATGCCGGCCGGTAGAGAATTCAGGCAAGACAAATCCAGAGAAAACTCACGAGGCAATTTTGTAATTTCTTGTAAAAAAAGTACAATAAGAAAAAAAAAAAAAGAAGAATAGTTGAACAGAATAAAGAAAAGGGTCCACTTTATATACTTTGAGGTATCACCCGAATTACGTGATATATTCATTTAACAATTTAAATAAGTCGTACTTCTATATGAAAATAAAATTAAAAAATTATTGAATATACATAAAAAAAAAATTATCTAAATTTGATTTACTATGCACTTAATTAAAAGCAATCCCCTTATTTAGAATGTAAAATTTTACAATAATAATTCAATAAATTTTTTTCTTTTGTTAATTCTCATAATAATTTCAATTCTTTTTAATTTTAAAAAAATTATTTTAAAATAAATATAAATTACGCAATTAAATTTTTTTTTCTTGCAAATAATTTATTGTAAAGAAAATCGATATGTATAATGAAATTTACATGCAACATAAGTGATATCCATATATTTATTTTTTGAGTCTACACAATAATTTGTTTATATATATATATATATATATGGCATAAATTATAAGGGATTTGGGAATCAGAGGAAATGTATGAAAAAAAATTTAAAAATGGAAAAGGGATTTTATTGATGGGAATATAAAGTAAAAGCTGGATACCTCAGGCTCCAAACAATATATATATACATGCCTGTATGTCATTGAATTCTACACATCAACGGTACACACCAGTCCACTACTAGCTAGTGCTTCTCATAGTTAGAAAGATGCCTAGTGACAGAGATCCTCTTGCTATTGGGCGTGTGATAGGGGATGTTTTGGACCCTTTCGCAAGGTCTATCTCCCTCCAGGTCACCTACAATAGCAGAGATCATGTCACCAATGGTTGTGAGCTCAAACCCTCTCAAATTGTCAACCAACCTAGGGTTCATGTTGGTGGTGATGATTTAAGGACCTTCTATACTTTGGTAACTTCTTCTTCTTCTTCTTCTTTCATAATAGAATCTTATTATGCACATTTGGTTTCTGTATATATCCTATGGTTTTTTACGTGTGAGAGATAGATATATGGTTGAGATTCTATTCGCTCGACGCAGGTTATGGTGGACCCTGACGCACCTAGCCCCAGTGACCCAAATCTCAGAGAATACTTGCATTGGTACCTTCTTGATTCTCTCTCCTTCTCTCTGGCCTCCACTATTCACACACAACTACACGTATATGCACGTTTGAGTTTTGGTGCTCTAGGCTTAATTAATATATGATATCTAATATATATGTATTCATTCATTTTCATCTTTCTGAAACAAACTTCAACAATATAATCCATGCATAAAGCCTCCCTCTTCAACTAACCGGGCATGGGTGAATTGTCAATAGCTTGGAGAGTTAATGGTAGTTGGCGACTTACACTCATGGAAATCATCAAGCCCCATATGAAAGCTTAAAAAGCTGTCTATAGAAAGCGAGATGTGGTAGTGCCACCATATGCTATAACATCAAAATTTTATTTTACATGTAAATTTTATATTTTATCTTGAATTCATTGTGAATTGAATCTAAATAAAAATTTTCCTATTTATTCTTATTCCATACTTGCTTCTAAAAATAGATACACACCTGTCTTTCTTCTACTCCTCTATGCAACTTTTTTCTTTTCAGTAATTAATCGATTGGCCCCGAATTTTTCAAGACTGACTTAAAAGAATGAGGTTTTATTTAATATCTTTAGAGCCTATGTTCTTTTATATACGCAAGGAATAATTATAAACATATGAGTATATGGTATACTAAATTTTAGTACACAAGAAATATCTTATAAATTTCGAAAGAATGAATATATGCATATGGAATTAGGACAATAAAGAACTTAAAAAATTAAATATTGAGATTTTAAAAACAAAAAATACTTTTTAGATTAAAAATATTTTATTATTTTAATTTTTTTTTTATTATTCAATCATGAAAGTTTACTACCATGTGGAATCAATGAAATGAATAGGACTTGCTTGTCTTAACCTCAAGTGACAATTATATATCACTTATAGAATGATCATGTCTAATTAAATTAATAATTCAACAATCGAGTGCTTCATTACTTCACAATGTAAATGACGCAAAAAAATGCCTTCTCGCCATCCTAGTCTATGGGCTGCCTGCATAAGACATCACATCAAAAGGAATCGATGATCGAGGTCCATCATCTTTTCGATGAAGTAGGGGCTTAAATACAAATTCATTGTTATTGAATATTGTGTGCGATAATTAAGAGGAATTAATACAACTCAAGGCTAGCTGATTATGTGAACTAACAGACTGTTTCTTTTATGAAATTTTTGTAGGCTGGTGACTGATATTCCAGCCACTACAGGGACAAGCTTTGGTGAGTAGATTTAATTACCTTAAAATTTTTTATATATCCTTCATTTTGATGATCATATGTATGTTTCAAAAGTTTGTCATTAATTTTACATCATTATTTTCTCCAACTTAATTCAGCAAATTAATAATATAAGTATTAGCAACACTTATTTGAAGAAGGTCGAGAGGAACTATATAATTAATACAGATATAATAAAGGTTACTCCACCTATATATATGCACGGAAAGAGAGATTCATTTATCTTTTTTTTTTTTTTTTCTCTCTCGAATCTCTTAATTTTCTTGTGGTAGATATCGCGCGAGGCCATCAGTATCAATCTTATTCCACCTGATGCATCTACACAGAATATATAGTGTGTGGGGTTGGGAGACAACAATATGATGATAAAAGCATAAGAAATCTTATCAACATATGTGAAATTGAGAAGATTCTCTCTTTCCTTAATCTAGAAGAAGATACTTAAAAATAAAAAAGTAAAACCATATACTTGAATCTTGTATATATAATTTATGTACTCGGTTGGTGACTTGGTGTATAAGTGCAATGATAATGATGGTGTTATACATTGTGTAATGATGATGGTGGTGTTATACATTGTAGGGCAAGAGGTTGTGTGCTATGAGAGCCCAGCACCATCGGTGGGGATTCATCGATTTGTTTTCATATTGTTTCGGCAACTGGGGAGGCAGACCGTGTATGCACCTGGTTGGCGTCAGAATTTCAACACTAGAGACTTTGCTGAGCTTTACAATCTTGGATTGCCGGTGGCCGCTGTTTACTTTAACTGCCAGAGGCAGAGTGGCACCGGGGGTAGAAGATGCTGACTCATCAAGTAATAATAATGGGGTCCCTTTCTCCATACTGTATTTCCAAACTATCTCAATAAAATTTTCTACCACATTTGACCCCATAAAAAAAAAAGAAAAAAAAAAGAGTAATAAAGAAAGAAGATGAGAGATATATTGAGAAAATATGTAATTCTCTGCTAGCTAGCTACCATATATTGTCTTCCTTTGTACCTCCAACTAGCTATATGGCTAGAGTGTAATCACTTGAAGAGGTGTAATGTATCGCTATATTTATATAAAAGATGGACCAGTACATGCATGCTGCTTTGTGTGCTCCATCCATTTAATGCTTATTTACGTAGCGCCTTTTTTTTTTTAGCGTAAATTAGCTTGTGAAAGAACCGAGAGGAAATAACTTTACTAAGGAAAAAACTTTATTAAATAAATCTAAAAATTTGTATTATAATAATTATTTTTAAATTCTAAGTAGAAATGAGTTAAAGAGTTCTGATTTAAATAGAAAACATATTTAAAAATTTAAATTAAATAGAAATAATATTTTAAAGTTTTAAATAAACTATAAAATATATAAAACTCATCTAAGAAAATAAAAAAAATCCATTTAAAATTAAAAGTCTTTGTGAAAATAAAAAAACAAAAGTCTTCGAACTTATTATATATGGATTTGCACACTGCATCTAACAAGTAATAGAGAAGTGCTTGAATTGATGAACAGATTCTTTCACTATGTCATTGAGGTAGGCAAGCTGTTAGGATAGAGATTACAAGAGATAACACAGTTTTGTTACAGATATACCAAATGAGAAACCTTATCTAGAAATGCGCATAGAGAAAACCCTCAGATACCTCTCTTTTGTGCTCTTGAGGAATTAACACATATAAGACACAACAGGCCCAAATCCAATGAACTTTATTCTTATTAGTTAATATTCATTAAAATTGACATAAACATTGAAGATAAAGTAGCTTTTATTAATAACAAAAAATTATATATAAAAGTAATTAAGTGATCACATTTGTAACTAATACATTGACTACAATGCATGTACACTAACACAAACTTGATACGGCAAAGCATTGTTGTGAAGGCTTGAGCAATAATGGAAGTGAAGATCTTGTTCAAATAGACATTGAGCAGCTGATAGGATGTCACGACCCAACCTATGGGCCGGACCGGCACTAGGACCTGGGCCAACCTAAAGCCCCTGAGGCCCGTAATAAGCCTAACTATTTTTTAACCCAACTCTAAAGCCCATTTGGGCCCAATTTCAAGAATTCAACTGGACAGAGTCCGGCCATGGACCTTTCAACGGAGAGTTTTTGACTCACCCGACCTGTAAACACATTATATAATCAATTGGGGAGCTCAGCTCACCCTCCACATACTCATATAATATAAAAATAAATGGGAGCTCAGCTCCCTCATCTAGTCCATCAATATGCATAAAATAATAAGTTTATAGGTCCAAAATAATAATATATATTACAGACCCAATTCAAATAATTATTTCTAATACATGCGAAAATTCTAAGAGTTAACAGGTTTATACAAAAATAAATAAACGACCTGCGAGGGAGAAAAGCAGGTTAACCTCAAAAATATCCTCCTATGGCCTGAAAAAATATTGAACAGGAGTGAGCGTTCGACTCAGAGAGTAAAATATCAATTTTAACCATAATCTCTATAACTATCTAAAGCTAATGCACCCTGTAGAGTGAAATGCAACATCAGCAATAATTTCACATCATAACAGCAAAAAGGTAATTTGGAGCACTCACACACCCGATAATATCAAACACTACATATATGGGAGCTGATCCCCTATACAGCTCTCTTATTCCAACCTATGCCAGCGAAGAACTCAGCTCGGACTTCTACTTAATAAACCAAATCGGGGTCCCAGCGAAGAACTCAAGCCGTGTCTACCCCGAAGGACCGGGTCCCAGCAAAGATCTCAAGCAGTGTCTACCCGTCCTGTCCATAGCCAACACTATACCATACGCACGCTAACGCACACACACTGCTCCAAATTGCGACAACAATATCCATGACACTTTAACAGTTGTGAATGCAACATAAAACGTGCCTAGAGTTTAACTACATAGATATATACATAAAAGTGATGCATGGGCATGCTTGAACATATAATAATATCGAAATTACAATTAAAATTAATATTTTACTCATAGACTTGACAGCAATCACTGTGGTGGCTGGGCAGAGGAAGAAGGCTGTCCCAGCTCACCTGACAATTTTATTACAATCATTTAATAAATCTGACTCAATACAATCTAAGAAAAGACTAAATACGACCTAGGTCGTGTCGAAAATCCAGCAGAGTCTCCCCTATACCTAGGACCTACCCAACCTGTAAAAGGGCTCAAAACGCACTTCTATATTCACCAACCATACACTCATAATTCAATCATATCACACAGCCCCTCCTGGGCCCATCCAAACAGTCATCAATCACAATATGTAAATTTATAGTTTAGTCTTTATAATTGATCATTTTTGCAAAAACTGCCCAAATAAGCTCTAAAAATTCTAAAACTTTGCCCCGCAGTCCTTAGCAATATTATTGATGCATACATTTTGCATAATCATTTAGATTTAAATTCATAGCCATTTTATTTGATTATTAGTCACTTTTAGCTAATTTCATTAGTTATTTAGTTAGCTTTTCATAATTGTCAATTTTAGATTAATTTGTAAATTTTACTTTGTTTTGTAGGAAAAATGGTGTTTTTGGAAGGACTGAAGAGAAATTTTGCCACTGAGGAGTGACTTCTACAGCCAAAGATGTCAAAAACAAGTTTTCAAGCTGAAATATGCATTGACCAAACTATGCATAACTTGCCGCATAAGCTATGCAGATCTGCATAAGGAGAAAGATCACTGTTCCAGAACCAACTGAAATGTGCATAAGGAGACTGCATAGCTTATGCACATTCTCGCCTCCCTTATGCACCTTCACGGAATTGTGCATAACCTATGCACCAAGTCATGCGATTTCGCATAAGTGACTCGTAACCAGCTAAATCGCATAAGGGACCGCATAACTTATGCACCCACTTATGCATCCCATAAAGAGTTCATTAATGAGTCAGAGATTCCCTCAAATAATTCCTCCTAGAACATACCATTTTAGGGCTCCATGTCAGAAAAATGCTATAAATAGTCTCATTATCCCATTTTAGAGGGGAGACAAGGGAGCAGAAAAGGAAAGGAGGGGCTGAGCAGAATTTGAAGAGTCACTTCCACCTTCCACACCATTTTCAACCAAGATTTGCAGATTTCTTTCTTTCCTTACATTTTTTTACATTTCTAGTGTTTAATTTCTTACTTCTTAGCTTAGATTAAAGCTTTATTTCCATTTAAACTCATTATATCTTGTAAGCATTATGGATAGTGAGTAGTTTACTTTTGATTCTGGAGTAAGGGTTGTAATATTTGAGATATTTTGTGGATTTTGATTGGGTAATCCATATTTTGTGGTCTTAATGAGTTTTATTCATTTCTTGTATGCTTAATGACATGCTTAGTGTAGGATCCCATTAAGTGATGTTCTTAATCCATGGTTGAAGCACCGAAAGGAGAAGGCCTTGTGATAGATAATCAAGAAATTGGACTTAATTAACTTAGACCTAGAAATAGGCTAAGGATTAAGAGGATTCACAGATTAATTAAAGAACTTAATGGGTCTTAATTAATTCTAACTCCACGAAAGTAGGACTAGTTTGATTAAGGCACTCTTTGTCTCACTCGAAAGGGAATTCAAAGGATTTAAGAATTAATCTCCTTAAAACCCATAAGTTTCATAAAATTGGATAACCAATTTAAAATCCCAAAATAGCTCGAATATGAAATCCCGAACTCCGGAATCGCCTTTTTACCATTGTTAATTTTCAATTGAATTTAATTGCTTGCCATTTTCAATATTGCCATATTTGAACTTGCTTATTTCAATTTGATGCAATTTTAGTTTAATACAATACATTGTTGAATAGAATATTGATTTTGCATATATAGATTTCACGCTCCATTACCCATCAATTCATTACTTTAATTTCATAAATACTTCGATTTAGTCAACTTTTATATCAAAAATTCAATCATTAACACGACTCCTCGTGGAATCGATATCTTTTCTATACTACTTGTACGACCCGTGCACTTGCGGTAGGGACGCATCAATTATTAGGCTATTGCAAAAAGAATTATAGTTTTCTGAGCTACCACGAATATTTTATGAATTTTTAATCCTATTTAAGTACTAGAAAATTACGAAAAAGTAAGGTTCGGGTTTACCTATGCCGATTTCGACTTCGGGGACTCACTCGGGACGTCTGACAATGGTGGGGTAGCCAAAACCTCTATCCAATTCGGAGACTTTTTCGATAGCCGGTCTGTCTGGTCGGAAATTCACAGATCTGGACAACTGTCGAATTTCCATGAATTGAAGATACCTACACGAAGCTCACAACACGAGGATTAGTACATAAATTTTACTGAATTTTCTAAGCTCATTTAATGCTCGGAAAAACACTACGAAGTTCCGTGGGACCCACTGAAAAACGGTGTCAGAAAAATTTGAAATTTATATCGCCGCGAAGCTCTCGACGAGTGAAGCGCTCTGGTACTCTCGGTTTTCTAGTGGAGTTCACGGTTTGCGAGAAATCTAGCCCAAAAATCAAAATAGGCTAAAACTTCCTGAGCAAAAATCGGACAAACCGCTGAACGGATTTCGGTGTTCTTGGTGTCTATGGAAAGCTCTCGACGAGTAGATGGGTTTAGACACAACACTCGGCCTAATCGGTGACCGGATCGGCCGGATTTTGGGCGGGAAGACTAAGGGTCTCGCGCTGCACATTGCATCGCTCGCGTGACGTTTGCCGGCATTCCAGGCAGCGGCCGGCGAGCTGGGGTGGCTGGGGAGGCGCGCCGGCGAGCTGGGGAGGCTGGGGAGGAGGCTGCGCTGCAAGGGGAGGAGAGAGGAGAGAGAAAATGGAAGAGAGAGAGAGAAAGGGGTCGGGAAGCGCGCAGAGAGAAAGAAAAAGGAAGAAGGAGCCGGTCCGATTCGATCGGTCCGATCTGGTCCGGTTTGATTCGTTCGGTTCAATTCATGATACAAAATTTTGAATTTTTACTCTGCATTGGGATCGAAAACGAGGCCCAAAAATTCCGAAAAAATTCTAGAAAACTCAAAAAAATTCGTAGACTCCAAATATATTTTTAGTTTTGCCACGTAGTCTTTAAATTAATTTTTAAAAATCATCAAAATTTTTTATTTTCGAAAAATCGGACCCGATTTTTAAAATCCGAAAAATTTCAAATAATTTCTTAAAATTCAAATAAAATAAAATATCAATAATTACCCAAAAATAATAAATTTAAAAATTAGGGGTATTACATAGGATTTCCAACTGATTCAAGTAGAGTTATTCATTATTGATGAAAAATGTTGATTAATTTCTTAATTTGTCCTCTTTCTAGTTGCTGGGGAAAAAACAAAGAAGAAGGCGGAGAAGAATTTTTGAATTCAAAGACTCGTCAGTGATTTGGAGAACTCTAGCTAGGGTGGGGATGGGCGCAGTTTAGTTTTGCATCAGAATCAAAATTGAATTGACAGTTATAGTTTTAATGGTTGGAGATTGGATCAAACAATTTTCCTCCATTCTAATTTTGATTTCGATTTAATTTTTAATGATTTTATTAAATTTAAAAAAGTAAAAAATTTTCATTTTTAATCTGAAACTACATCACTCACTTCAGTCAAAATTAAGTTAATCTTATTATTATTTAATTAAATTTAATCGATTTTAATTTGATTTTGATTTAAAGTCGAATTAGCTTATATATAAATAAAAATAATTAAATATTATGAAAAAAAAAAAAGAAAGATAATAGAGAAAAGGGAATTTGGTGAAGAGAGAAAGTGAAATGCTTAAAGTGAGATGGACTGTGCAAATTGGGTTGCCAGCCAATCAAAAGCTACTTCTTTCTATCTATTAAAGGTTCCTCTGCAAGCCATATTCTTTCCGGCAACAAAAGACAAGATGAAAGCTGAAAATGGAGAGAACTATCAATCAGATTCTTTGTTTCTGCCTTTGAAAGGAGCCAAAACCTGCTCAGCCACAAAATCATAAAACCCATCAGATCTTATCCCGCAGACTTTGATATTTTTATAAATAAGAGATATTATTATATTAAAGATTTAATTCAGGAAAAATTCAAACTCAGTCCATCCAATTCTACACCTGGAAAATGTTACATCAAACTAAAATACATAGCAGGAATATAAAGAATCTTGCAAAACACTGGTCTTTTTCTTTTCTTTTTGTTGTTTGGTTTAATTTCTGCATTACCTGAAGCCATGAATCGAATTGAATTGAATTCTCAGCATGGATATGCATGCAATGAAAGGTCCCCTCTCCTGCTTCTTTTCATATCAAGATAGCTCCAGCAAAGTAAATTCTCTTCATATCAATAACTAAAAAGAAAATATATATGTATATATAACTTGATGCATGGTATGAGTAATCGCAAGCCGCCCCGTCAAATAAAATAGAACAAGAAAAAGACATTTCATAAGCTAGGTATATTTGGGAGGTTTTCTTATATGTCCATGCTAAATTTTGCTGCGGATATTCGCTAGCTTATCTGGGACAAATTAGAGTAGTTTATTGGCCATCTCCTCCGGCCGAGTTTGTAGTCTGCCCCTCGCAGGGTTTTCATTCTCTCCTGGTAATATTGAGATTCAAAAATTAAAATATCAATACGGATGATCAAATATTAGAAACCACTTTTAGAAGTCTGATTTGCAGGTCAGCAACTACTAACTGCCATGCTTTAGCATAAAAAAAGTTGTGGCAACATGCATGGTTAAGTGGATGGTTAATAATTATGAGGATTTTATAATTAAGCCTTTGAAGTATAGTAAAACTTACAAAATAGTCCATAGTGTGCTTTTGAGAAGTGATTTGGTCTCCAAAATTTAATTTTGTTAACAAATTAGTCATTATCATTTAAATTGACCGTTAATTCCATTAGTTGATTTTCAATTTATAACAATTTAGTCCCAAGATTTTATTTTATCTAATTAAAAAAATAGTTCCTAAAAATTTATTTTATTAGTAAAATAATTTCTACACCTAACTTTTATATTTTCCAATAAAATAATATAAATTATTTTGCTAATAAAATAAAATTTCAGATATTAAATTTTAGGACCAAATTGTAACTGAAAAATAAATCATGAGACTAATCTATTAATTTATTATACCTAAGAGACTTAATTGTAAATTACCTTATAACGATATGTTTATTAGATGTGAGCAATATGTACTATTAATCATTGAAGTCGTACGATATTAGTCCATAAATATATGCTATTTAATGTCCAATATTATTATTATTTATATATGTATATATATAATCGATTATGATTAAAATTTAAATTTAAAATATTATAATTTTAAAATGGTTAGAGTAGCAGATACAACTTATTTTAGTATTATTATTCAATTGAGTGGGACTCCTTATCAGATTAGGATTTAGGAAATTAAAATTACAAATAAGAAAATTATGAGGCTGTAGCCATTATAAAAAAAGAGTTTTACTAATTGCTGAAAATTTGACTCTGCTCATTAATGAGGGCTTCTGCCTATTACAGTCTCATAAAGAGAATGAGGTTTCGACATAAAGTGAAAGAGATTTCGATATAAAATGGAGAAAAGGTATAAAATTCAAGAGATAGTGATTCTTATTTCATAAAAATTTTTAAATAAAAATTTAAAAATAGATATATAATTGCCCTTATTCTATACTTAGCTTCTAGAAATGGATATATACTTATCTTTCCTCTATTCCTCTATGCAACTTCTTTTCTTTTTCAGCAATTAATTGATTACGCCTATTTTTCAATGTCTCTTTGTTTTTTTCTTTTTTTTAGGATTATCCAAATTGGCCTACGAATCTTTATATACATAAATAGAATAATTATAAATATAGTACACTGGAGATATCTTACAAATTTTTAAAGAATGAATATATATATATATATATAGATTAAAAAAATTTTATTATTTTAATTTTTTTTTTTTTATTATTCAATCATGAAAGTTTACTACCATGTGGAATTAATGAAATGAATAAGACTTGCTTGTCTTAACTTCAAGTGACAATTGACGGCAAAAAAAAAAAAAAACTTCAAGTGACAATTGTGTAACACTTAATTACTTCGCAATGTAAATGACGCAAAAATGCCTTCACGCCATCCTAGTCCATGGGCTGCCTGCATAAGACATCACATCAAAAGGAATCGATGATCGATATCTATCATCTTTTTGGTGAAGTGGAGCTTAAATAAAACTCCATTGTTATTGAATATTGCTTGCGATAATTAAGAGGAATTAATACAACTCAAAGCTAGCTAATTATGTGGACTAACTGACTATTCTTTTATGAAATTTTTGTAGGCTGGTGACTGATATTCCAGCCACTACAGGGACAAGCTTTGGTGAGTAGAATTAATTACCTTAAATTTTTTTGCATATCCTTCATTTTGATGATCATATATATATATATATATATATTTCAAAAGTTTGTCATCAATTTTACATCATTATTTTCTCCAACTTAATTCAGCAAATTAATAATTTAAGTATTAGCAACACTTATTTGATGAAAGTCGAGAGGAACTATATAATACATATATAAGAAATGTTACTCCACCTCTCTCTCTCTCTATATATATATATGTATATATATATGCATGGAGAGAGAGAGATTCATTTATCTTTTTTCTTCTTTTTTTTTTTTCTCTCGAATCTCTTAATTTTCTTGTGGTAGGTATCGTGTGAGGCATCGATATCAATCTTATTCCACCTGATGCATCTACACAGAATATATAGTACGTGGGGTTGGGAGACAACAATATGATGATAAAAGCATAAGAAATCTTATCAACATATATGAAATTCAAGAGAACATTCTCTCTCTCTCTCTCTCTCCTTAGTCTAGAAGAAGAAGAAGATACTTAAAAATAAAAAGTAAAACCTTATCATAAACTTTATTTTTTTCAAAATTAATTAATTACTTAACCATGAAAACATACTCTTGAATCTTATATATATAATTGACTTCATTGGTGTATAAGTGTAATGATAATGATGGCTTTGTGCTATGAGACTCCACGACCATCTATCGATTTAATTATCCTAAAATTATATATAATTGATTTTGATTGTGATTTTAATTTAAGACTTTACAATTAAAATAACTTATTAATTATATATTAGCAACACTTCTATGTGTTATATAGGAGAGGATTACACCTCTCCACCTGTATGTGCATGAAGAGAGATTTTTTTTTTTTTTTTTTGAAATCTCTTAATCTTCTTGTACTGTAGATATCATGTCAAGCCATCAATTCAATCTCATTATGAAAGCATAATATATCTTATCAACATACGAATTGAGAAGATATTCTTCTCTCTTTCTGGTCTAGAATATAATTGAAAATTGTAAAAGAAAACGATATATCATAAATGGGTTTTTTTTTTGTCTTAATTAATTAAGAGAGAAAACATATATACTCTTGAATCTTGTATATATAATTTATGTATTTGGTTGGTGACTTGGTGTATAAGTGTAATGATAATGATGGCGTTATACATTGTGTAATGATAATGATGGTGTTATATATTGTCTAACGAAAATGATGGTGTTATACATTGCAGGGCAAGAGGTTGTGCGTTATGAGAGCCCAGACGGTGTATGCACCTGGTTGGCGTCAGAATTTCAACACTAGAGACTTTGCTGAGCTTTACAATCTTGGATTGCCTGTGGCCGCTGTTTACTTTAACTGCCAAAGGCAAAGTGGCACCGGAAGGAGACGCTGACTCATCAAGTAATAATAATGGGGTCCTTTTTCTCCATGGTTAATGAGTACTGAACTGTATTTCCAAACTATCTCAATAAGATTTTTCTACCATTTGACCCCATAAGAGAAATAAAAAGAGAAAAGAAAAAAAAAAGTAATAAAGAAAGAAGATGAGAGATATATTGATAAAATATGTAATTCTCTGCTAGCTAGCTACTATATATTGTCTTCCTCTGTATCTTCAACTAGATATATGGCTCTATTGTAATCACTTGAAGAGGTGTAATGTATCGCTATATTTATATAAAAGATGGACCAGTACATGCATGCTGCTTTGGGCGCTCCCTCCATTTAATACTTATTTACATACATTTTTTTGGGGGGGTTAAATTAGCTTGAGAAAGAACTGGGAGGAAACAACTTTAGTGTTGCTATTTCTTAGAAAATTATCATGTCTAATTATCTGTGGAGGAGGTGAGGATCACATGAAATAATAATGATCAGAAAAGAGCAAGCAATAGAGAAGTGCTCGAATTGATGAACAGATTCTTTCACTATGTCATTGAGGTAGGCAAGCTCTTAGGATAGAGATTACAAGAGATATCGCAGTTTCGTTACAGATATAACAAATGAGAAACCTTATCAAGGAATGCGTATAGGGAAAACCTCAGATACCTCTCTTTGTGCTCTCGAGGAATTAACACATATAAGACACAATGGGCCCAAATCCAAGACTAAAACGCAGTTGGGCCTTGCGTTTCATCGAATTTACCATAATACCCTGAATTGAAGAACAGGCGCCAAAACCCGCATGGCGGGAAAAAGACAGTTTCTCTTCCGGCTTTCACCCCAGAAAAATCATTAATTTCCTTAACCCAAAGGAATTGCGGGAAAAAACGCGATGTTTCTACTTCCTAAATAGTTCATGGCTACTCATGAATCTCCTGACACGGGAATGGTGTTTCTTCTGTCACGACCCAACCTATGGGCCGGACCGGCACTAGGACCTGGGCCAGCCTAAAACCCCCGAGGCCCGTAGTAAGCCTAACTGTTCATTTACCCAATTCTAAGGCCCATTTGGGCCCAATTTCAAGAAAACAAACGGACAGAGTCCGGCCATAAAAATGGACTTTACAACGAGGAGTTTTTGACTCACCCGACCTGTAAATACAATATATAGTCATTTGGGGAGCTCAGCTCACCCTCCACATACTCATCAACATAAAAATAAATGGGAGCTCAGCTCCCTCATCCAATCCATCAAACATGCATAGCATATTAAGTTTACAGGTCTCAAATCAAATAAACATTTCTAACACATGCGGAAATTCTAAGATTTAACAAGTTTATACAAACAGTAATAATTGACCTGCGAGGGAGAAAGCAGGTTAACCTCAAAAAATATCCTCCTGTGGCCTGTAAAAATTTTTGAACAGGAGTGAGCGTTCGACTCAGAGAGTAAAATATCAATTTTAACCATAATCTCTATAACTATCTAAAACTAATGCAACCTATGGAATGAAGTGCAACATCAGCAATAAATTCACATCATAGCATCAAAAAGGTAATTTGGAGCACTCACGCACCCTGTAGCATCAATCATAATATATGGGAGCTGATCCCCTATACAGCTCTCTTAATTCCAATCTGGTGCCAGCGAAGAACTCAGCTCGGACTTCCACTTAATAACCAAATCGAGGGTCCCAGCGAAGAACTCAAGCCGTGACTACCCCTCGAAGGATCGGGTCCCAGCGAAGAACTCAAGCCGTGACTACCCGTCCTATCCATCGTCCACACCACATCACACGCACGCCAACGCACGCACACTGCTCCAAATTACCGCAACAACATTCATGGCACTTTAACAGTTATCAATGCAACATAAATCGTGCCTAGAGTTTAACTACATAATTATATGCATATAAGTGATGCATGGGCATGCTGAACATATAATAATATCGAAATTACAATTAAAATTAATATTTTACTCACAGACTTGACGATGGTCACTGAGGCGGTTGGGCGGAGGAAGAAGGCTGTCCCGGCTCACCTGACAATTATATTACAATTATTTAATACAATCTGACTCAATACAAACAAAGAAAAAGACCAATTACGTCCTAAGTTGTGCCGAAAATCCGGCAGAGTCTCTCCTATACCTAGGACCTACCCAACCTGCAAAAGGGCTCAAAATACACTTCTATACTCACAATCCATATATCCATAACTCAATCACATCACACAGCCCCTCCTGGGCCCATCAAATTAATCATCCATCACAATATGTAAAATTTCAATTTAGTCCCTATAATTGACCATTTTTGCAAAAACTGCCCAAATCAGCTCTAAAAATTCTAAAACTTTGCCCCGCGGTCCTTAGCAATATTACTAAGCTATTGCAAAAAGAATCATAATTTTCTAAGCTACCATGAATATTTTACGGATTTTTAATCCTATTTAAGCACTAGAAAATTTCGTAAAAACAAGGTTCGGGTTTACCTTTGCCGATTTCGACTTCGGGAACGCGCTCGGGACATCTGACAATGGGGGGCTAGCCAAAACCTCGGTCCAATTTGGAGACTTTTCCGGTAACGGGTCTGTCTGACCAGAATTTCGCAGACCCGGTCAACTGTCGAATTTCCGTGAATCGAGGATACCTACACGAAGCCCATAACACGGGGGTTAGTACATAAATTTTTCAGAATTTTCTAAGCTCATTTAATGCTCAGAAAAATACTGCGAAGTTCCGTGGGACTCACCGAAAAACGGTGTCGGAAAAATTCGAAATTTATGTCGTTGCGAAGCTCTCGACGAATGGAGCGTGCTGGTGGCCTCGGTTTTCTCGTGGGATTCACGGTTTTCGAGAAATCTAGTCCAAAAGTCGAAATGGGTTAAAATCTTCCCGAGCAAAAATCGGACAAACCGCTCAATGGATTTCGGCGTTCTTGGTGTCTATGGAAAGCTCTCGCCGAGTAGATGATTTTAGACAAGACCCGGTCCAATTGGTGGCCGGATCGGCCGGATTTGGCCGGGAAAGTCAAAACGGCGCGCGCGCGCAGGGGGGCGTTTTGCGCGCGTTTTTAGGCGGCCCGGTTGGGAGGGGTGGCGCGACGTCGGCCGACCGGGTCAAGGTGGTGGCTACGGTGGTGGGGAGGAGAGAGAAAAGGGAGAGGGACGACGCGCGCGGGGAAGAAAAAGGGAAGAAGGAAAATGCCGGTCCGATCCGATCCGGTTCGATTCGGCCGGTTCGATTCAGAATATAAAATTTTGAATTTTTACTCTGCCTCGGGATCGAAAATGAGGTCCAAAAATTTCGAAAAAATTTCAGAAAACTCAAAAAAATACATAGACTCCAAATATATTTTTAGTTTTACCACGTAGTCTTTAAATTAAATTTTAAAAATCATCAAAGTTTATATTTTTAGAAAATCGAACCCAATTTTTAAAATTTGAAAAATCTTAAAAAAATTCCTAAAATTTAAATAAAATTAAAATATCAAAAATGCTCATAAAATTTAAAATTTTGGGGTGTTGCATCTTCCTTGAGAGTTGATATTCTCCCATCCCCAGATCTCTCAAACGCTGTCGCTTCATTTCTTTTTTCTATCTCTATCAAAGGATTCTCTCTCCGTTTGTCATTGTGTAAGCAAAGGCGGACCGCTGGAAGATGGTCATCGACGTCGATGCTGAGCCCAACACCAATGCCCAAGGTCAGCCCAGGAAAACCCTCAAGCGAAAGCGACCATCTTTAACCTCAACGCCGCTGGCCTACTACTTAACGATTGACCAGAAGGCAGTCCAAATTGAAGCCCTAAACAGAGAAATCGAAGGACTTTTTCGGTATACAAACAATTGGTAAATCAGAAACTGGGGTTTGGTTTTTCTTCAGATTTGGGTAGAAATTACTGCAATACGCTGAATGGGATGGTGAGCATGTTGATGGAGGAGAGCGACTTGGCCCTGTCGAAATTGGTGGAGGAGATTTATAGAAAGTTGGCTGGGGAGAGACTGAAGGACAATGTGAGTGTTACGGTAGCGGTGGTGAAGAGTGCAGCGTTGTTTGTGGGGCAGAGAATGATGTACGGAGTGCCCAATATGGATGCTGATGTTTTGGAGGATAAGACTCAGGCTTCTTTCTGGTGTTGGGAGCTGATTACTCTTTGTCAATTTCTTGACTTATTTGTTCTTTTCTTGGTTTTTATTGGGTCTGTTTTTTTCTGGAAGATTTTAGATGCATTCTTTTTTTTTTTTTTTTAAACTATTGGGTTATCAATTAGTTCTGCCAATTGTTATAGTTATTAAATTTCAGTAATTTACAGACCAGGTGTCCATATTTTTAATATAAATTTATATTTCTAACTTTCTGGGATTTAATTTTTTTTTTTATGCCTTTATGTTACGTATGGTTTTATTTCCATGGATTCCTTCTGTTTAAGGAATGTCGCCTTTATTTGATGAACATAAAACCATACGTAATTCCTTCTGTACAAAAGAACTATATGTCCATATTTGATGAACATCATTTCTTGTGCAACTAATTTAGGAAGTTCTCCTGATAGTAAAAAGTGGAGGAGGAAGCAGTTGTTGCAGTTTGATAAGAGTCATAGACCTGCTTTTTATGGCATTTGGCCTAGAAAAAGGTGAACTTTTCACTAAGATCTTATCATGTTTCACAAGGACCACAAACTAAGCTAGATAATTTCTGAAAGTGCAGCAGGGGTTTTAATATGCTTAAAAATAGAACATCTCTTGTTTTGTACTGGAGACTGCCCTTTTTGTTCTGTTTTGTCTGCTTATCTTAAGTGGATTTTAGATGCTGATGTTTATGCATTGATTAGTTGATTCATTTCATGCACAGAGGCATACATGTGTAACTCCAAAGTTAAATCCTATGTACCATTTTTTTGAAGTGCCTGATAAAGTATGCTTAAAGCCCCAAGGCAATGTTCTAAAAGAACTGCAAAGAAGTGCAGCCAAATGCATAAAGCATGTGCTTTTAGAGGTTGTGCCCAGAAATGATTTTTTAAAAATTTTATGTAAAATCTCCATTATTTTAACATTTTGTTTTATGATGCTTAATCAACGTCTACTCAATAGTAATTGTTAATTAGTAATACTAAACCTTTTATTATATGTAGCCTTATGTGAATCCATGAACATTTTTCAACTCATGAAAGCTCTAACCTTTGATCTAACCATTTGTTGTTTCTTTAAGCTTTTTTATTGCACCTCATGGACATTTGTTTATGGAAATAATTGCATTTTGGATTTCATTAGCACTTAGTTCAGACATGCTTTCTGCCATTTGTGCCTAGACTCAACTAGGTCATCACCTTAATTATGCCTTGAACTTTTATTCACACTGTCAACACCGCTATGGATATATGTTATAATAAAATTTTCTTTTGCAAGTCTCATCCATCAAGGTATTGCCTACTAGCTCTGACTACATTGGGGTTTGATATGAAACTGATTTTACATTAATGTTTTTCAGTATTGTAATTGGACCACGCCACCCTTTTGGAAAGGACCCAGACTTGGATTATGATATTGACAGTGATGAAGAATGGGAAGAGGTGTGGCCTTGAGTTTTTCTATTCCTATAAAAAGTGGCGCTAAGAAAAATAATCCTCAATGACATTGTAATTCTACAGGAGGATCCTGGTGAAAGCCTCTCAGATTGTGACAAGGATGATGAAGAGCAAAGTTTAGAGGAAGGATGTTCAAAAGATGATGATGAAGATGGCTTTTTTGTACCTGACGGATATCTTTCAGAAAATGAGGTAAGAAACTGAGATTCTTGGCAATTATGAAGTTGCATTTTGTTGTATTTGTTGCCCGACACTTGTGTAATGAGTAAATAAGCTTGAGTTGATGTCAACAGGAAAATAATTGAGATTTATGTCCTCTCGCTGCCTGTCTGTCTTTTTTCACTCACACATACTTGCTATCGTGTTAGACATGGATAAAGTTTTTGCAGGTTCATTTTCACTTTTCATTTTTTGGCACAAACTTTTGTAGAACTATTTGCACTCGTGCTATGTAGTATTCACGTTTTTGCAGCATGTAAGCTAAACAAACCTGGACAAGTCACAAAGAGAACAACTATCTATTGGTTCACACATTATTATAGCCAATCAAAGGGTTTATTTATGAAGTTTTACTTGCCTTTTGCATTCAGGGAGTACAATTGGACAAAACTGATCTATTTGTTGAGGAGGCCAGAGGATCACATAGTTGTAAGCAAGACTCAGAAAATGAGAAGTTTTGTACATTGCTTCAACAGCAAAAGTATCTGAACAATTTAACAGAGACTGCACTTCGGAAAAACCAGCCCTTGATTATATTGAATTTAATGCATGAGAAGGTCCCCTTATTAGTGGCAGAAGATTTAAATGGTTTGAATAAATTGGAAAAGACTTGTTTGGACGCACTTAGCATGCGTACTTTCCCTGGTGGGCCAACTATGGGAATATCAGTGGTAAACATGCAAGCTGAAGATCAAGATGTTCGTGGTTCAATCGGCAAGGCCACTAGTACACATATCTCAACTGTGATAACTATACAAGAATCAGATATGACTATAGTTGTAAGTTGCACATTTGATGCTAGGTTTAAAAATGTCAACCACCTTGCGATTTCTAGGACTACTAGTTTCCTCAGGGAACTAATAAAATTTTCAGAAATGTTTTTGTTGTTTTTTTTTTTCTCTAATTATTATGACAGCATCTCATGCTTTGACGCTGACTGTAATTCTGATAACAGGTTTCTGCTATTCAATCTTGCTCACAGAGTATCAATAAAGTGGTAGAATCCTTGCAGCAGAAATTCCCTGCCTTCTCAAAGTCTCAGTTAAGAAATAAAGTTCATGAGATATCTGCTTTTGTAGACAATAGTTGGCAGGTTAGTGAACTGTTTGGAGATTTTTATTACCAAAATAAGTTCATGAGATATCATTAAGAAATTCCCTATATTATTTGCATCTTGAAGTGGTTGTAGGCCGAGTTTTTTTTTTTTTTTTCCCCCTAATCATTGTGGAAGATCTACGGTTCATTATTGGAACTGGAATCCTGTTAAATGGACCTAGTTAGATGAAGAACAATATGGAAAGATAAATGAATGTTGTAGATATTTTTTCCTATACTTGCAGGTCAAGAAAGAAATTCTGGATGAGGCTGGCATATCAATATCACCGGGTTCTAGTTGATGTTAATATTTTTAACATGCACTGGTATTTCTTGAATACTGAATCACTCTTAATGCAGGGAAGGGAGGGGGAAGGATGCAAAAGATTTCCACATTTTTCTCAAAGAGGTGCTTGCCTCCATCTGGTGAGAGTTCGCTGCAGTCGTCCCAAAAAATCTGATTCTGCAGTGGAGGGGCAACAGGCTTTCACATGCATTGCTCTCACCTGTAGACCAAATCCCAGTTAAGGAAAGGTTATATAAAAGAGAGTTGGCATTTAAGGATTCTTTGATTTTGTGCTTCAGCTGATTGTAATTGATCACCCACTGCCATT
Source organism: Hevea brasiliensis (assembly GCF_030052815.1). Lineage (NCBI taxonomy): Eukaryota > Viridiplantae > Streptophyta > Magnoliopsida > Malpighiales > Euphorbiaceae > Hevea > Hevea brasiliensis. The sequence continues at coordinate 448,759 of NC_079499.1, read as the reverse complement.
GTTGCTTGCTTGATGATTCTGCCAGCTTCAGCCTTGAGATGTTTCTATTAATTGCTTTTATTTTCTCTGTCACCAGCTGAGATAGGTAAATGCAGAGAAGGATGGACATGCATGGCATAATCAAATCTGACTTTTTTTTTTTTTCTTACAGTCTTAACATGAACGATATATAGATAGCATTAAATTTTGTAATGTTAGCCATTTGTTTTTTAATAAATCCATTTATCTTTATAATATTTTAATTTTAAAATAATTTATTTTCTTTTAAAAAAAAATTAAAATAAAGGACTATAACATTTTATTTGTTAATTAGTTTTAAGGTTGCCCCTCCTAAAAATACTTTCTCTAATGATCAAATTTGAGTTCTCTTATTAGAAACGCAATGGTTCTTGTTTAGTTTGTGTTTTGAAATATTTTTCTCATTTGGATTAAGACTTTTTTAGTTCATTTAAGATTTCTTCATAGATTAAGTGTTATTTTTATTGAAATATTGGATTAAATCTTACTTGTTTTAAGAATTTAATCAGTTTTCAGGTGCATCATTATTTAAATTCAGACTTTATTTATAAAAACGGAAATTATTCATTCTTAATATTAGGGATTTCATTTGATTCGAAATTAAAAAAAGAAAAGTACAGTTACAGTAGTAAAATGAGAAAAAGGATTTATATAAGTTCAGAAATGAAGAAAAAGGTTTTAAATGATGCTAAATATATATATATATATATATATATATATATATATATATATATATATATATATAATAAGAAAATGGTAATTCTGTAATTATGCCTGAAAGGAAAGGTCATTTCGAAAACGTAACGCTTTAAAAGAGACGTTTCCTCTCCGTCCTTCTTGCCCTGCAATTAATTTCCACCTCCGCCACCTCTGTAATTAATTTCCTGTTCTGTGACTTCTGTCCATCTCTTCTTTAGTTTTGCCTACTTCATTACTACTAAGCAAGCAAAAATGATTCTGAATCTTGGCCCAGTAGCCTTCCCAACCCAAAATGCCAAGTCTTCAAAAATCTTGATGGCCTCCACCTCCCAATCCACTGCTACAAGGTGACTTACTTTCCTTCCCCTCCATTTTCCTCTCAAATACCTCATTTCTTAATCTCAACGTCTTTCTTACCCTTGCTTCCTTTAAAAGCAAGGAATATAAATTTGTATTCAAATTTTTTTTTTTTTGTATCCTTAGTATTCAACATTAATTAAGCTGCAGCTTCCGTTACTGTTTTTTTTATTATTATTTTGGTTTTTTATTTGCCTGTTTGCAGTCAACTGTTCAAGTACAATATTGTCATACATGACCACTTGCTAATTTGATCAGTTTCAGGGAGAAGGTAAATGTAGAAAGATCCTACCGCCCTGCCAAAGAGGTGCATTTTCAAATAACTCATTCCATGCCACCACAAAAGATTGAGATTTTCAAATCCTTGGAGGGTTGGGCTGAGAAGAACTTATTGACACTTCTAAAGCCTGTTGAGAAGTCCTGGCAGCCGCAGGATTTTCTGCCAGAACCTGACTCTGAAGAGTTCTACGATCAGGTTAAGGAGCTGAGGGAAAGAACAAAGGAACTTTCTGATGACTATTTTGTGGTGTTGGTTGGGGATATGATAACAGAAGAAGCAGTCCCAACATACCAATCAATCCTCAACACCCTGGATGGAATTCAGGATGAGACTGGTGCGTCTCTCACTCCATGGGCAATCTGGACTCGGGCTTGGACTGCTGAAGAGAATAGACATGGAGACCTTCTTAACAAGTATCTTTACCTCTCCGGACGTGTAGACATGAGACAAATTGAGAAGACAATTCAATATCTTATAGGCTGCGCAATGGTGAGGTGTTCTTTTCAACTATATATTTTTGTAAAAGCGAAAGCTGTCTGGGCTCTGACATATTTTGCCCTTGTTAATTTGTGTCTTGTAGGAATCTAAATTTGAGAACAACCCCTACCGAGGATTCATTTACACTTCGTTCCAGGAGAGAGCGACATTTATCTCCCATGGTAACACAGCCAAACTAGCTAAGAAGCAAGGAGATATTAAGCTAGCACAGATATGCGGAACCATTGCCGCTGATGAGAAACGCCATGAAACTGCATATGTTAAGATTGCTGAGAAGCTATTTGAGATTGATCCGGACACTACTGTCTTGGCTTTTGCTGACATGATGAGGAAAAAAATTACAATGCCAGCCCAGTTGATGTACGATGGCCAGGATTATAACCTTTTCGATCACTACTCGGCTGTTGCACAGCGTCTTGGAGTCTATACTGCTAAAGACTATGCTGATATTTTGGAATTTCTTGTGGGAAGATGGAAAGTAGACAAGTTGACAGATCTTTCTAGCGAGGGACGTAGAGCTCAAAATTTTGTATGTGGATTGGCTCCACGGTTCAGAAAGTTGGAGGAGAAAGCTCAAGAAAGGGCCAAGAAAGCTCCCTCAATTCCATGTAGCTGGATTTTTGGCAGAGAAATACAACTCTAAGCTTCATGTTCTGGCTCCTAATACTACACCAACTGTGACCTGCTAGGTCACTGAGTTTTGCATTTTAGATTTTATACTGTGATAAACGTTCTCCTTAATGTCGTCCTTTTCTAAGCTCTTTATCTTTACTTTTTTGATCACCTCGTTTATCTTTCCTAAAATTGCATTTTTCTTTCATCGATGAGACTTCGACAGCCGAAATTCAGGATTTCAGCAGCCGAAGTAGATTTTGCCTGACTTTTTCTCCATTCTTTTCTAAAGTTTTAATTAAAAAGTTCAGGACTTAGTAGCCAAAGTGGGTCTAAAACATAGTTTCAAGGTTCCTAAAGGCCTAGAATATGATGTTTATAATATATATCCGATTTTATAGGATCGGGCTCGAGGGACTAGGAAGAATAAGGATATGAGGATAGCTCCCATTAAGTAAGGTAGTTGATAGGCTACAAGAAGTGAGTAACTCTAACCTTAATAAAATGAAAACTATTTATAGGTAATTAATGAGCATCCTAATGCATCACGTCATATTTATTGAGGATGTATGTATCTAGAACATGAAGATATTACATAATTGTATAACTTATTATTGGTGCATTGATGGATGTTTGATGACCCACTAACTCCCTTCATACGTATGTTATGGATCTATAAGTAAATTCTATGAGGAGAGATCTTTATGTTGCCCTTAAGGGAGATTTGTAAATTACCCCAGGTACATGATATAAGTCATGTTTAAAAGGAAAGTTTAGGGAGTTACTAGTGATAAAATCTATCTTACATAACTTGAAATCCCATGTAAATGATACATTACACATGCATGAATGAATTATACAATTAATGATGGTTAGTTTATTTACTGAGCTTGTGTAAGTTTACCTCATTTTTCTAATCCCAAGTATAGGGTTGCATGATTAGAAGAGTTCTTTAAAGAGAGTATCAAGGGTAGTCTTAGACCTTCCTTTATGTATGATGTATGGGTAGATGGACACATAATTCATGAATAAATAGCACTGTGCTGGTAATTAAAAAAATTAAAAATATGTAATAATTGTTTGAGCATGATGATGTATATGTTGTGTTAACCCTTTTAAGGGTCTGCATATTGAATCATTACACTTTAGATCTTATATATGTTAAGGTTCAAATTATGAACCATTATTATGTTATAAATGTTTATGTATGGATGAAAAGACTAAAGTGTAATGGTTTGATATATATTTAGATGGTAAAATATAGGAATGTATGTATGTTTCTCAGATTTCAGGATTTCTATGGGTTTTGACTGCCTTAAGTTGACCCGATCCTTAGCGCCGGTAACAACCCTTAGATTGGGTTGTTACAATTTATTGGTTGATCAAAGAGTTTAATGGGTTTTGGGTAAATTAAATATCTACAAAAGTGGGGTTTGATTTTTCTTAAAACACTCTTTAGCTTGCTTGATAAATAAATTAAAGGATTTTAGAATCAACCACTTTTAAACCATATATTTCCTTTAAAAATTGGATAGACCAAATCAAATCCCAATAGATTTAATTCATAAATACCAACTCTGAAATCATTTTTAACATTAATTAATCTTTATTTTTTGCACACCCATTATTAATTTAGTTAAATTTTGCTTAATTTAAGACTTTATTTACATTGCCCATTGCATATTTCTATTAATTTAATTTATATTGCTGCATTTTTATTAAATATTAGTTTCATATATAAAGTCATTAGTCTAAATAATCCAAGTAAGCATAGTTTAGTACTCAAACATAATTAATCAGAAATGATATTCTATTTATCACTTTATTACTCAATACGGTTTCCATATAAGAGGGAGAATAATTTATGAAAGGGAAAATAAAGAAAAAAAGAAGTGATATGATAATGAAAAAGATATTTTTTTATGTTTAAATTAATAAAATAATAACATATTATTGTAATTTGATCATTTGATTAAATGAATAAAATTGATATAAATTTTAAAAAATGCATTAAAAATATTGAAATTAAAAGAATGAAAAATAATTACATAAAGCAGGTAAAGTTTAATTTAATTTGAATTACGAGTATGTATAATGAGTAGTATAACGTGTGAACTAGTATATATAAAAATACAAATGAGGGGTAAATTATGAGTGGACAAAAAAAATACCCTTCATCTTTTTTCTTTTTATTAATTTTTATTTACTTACATAATATTACAAAATTTATATAAAATAAATTCATTTTTTTTATCTGAATAGAAAATTTCAAATAAAAATTCTATTTTTATTAATGTTAATACTACATTTTGGAGATGTGTATTTTCTATCAAAATTATAAAACATTGAGATTAATACGATTTTATTTATGAAATACATCGTATATTTGATATAAAAAAAAATTATTGCAATGCTGTCACTCAACATTTAAGAATTTTATCTATAACCTCTATAATATATAATTATTATTATATTATAATATATATATATATATAAAAGTACGAATAAGGGCGAATTTATGAACGGACAAAATTAGTCTTCATCTTTTATATTATTTACAGTATTAAAGTTTCAATAATTTATAATTATTAATCTATAAAGGTTTTTTATTTTAATCCTAAACTAAATAAGTAGTTAGGGGCATGAAGAATAAGATAATAGAGTCCTGTTGTCTCTCTCTCTCCTCCAGCTTGGCAAAATTCAATCTTATATGTAAATAATTTTCAAGTCACCTCTAAATGATGTTTTTTTCAAAACGCATTTTTTTTTTTTGGAAAAAAAGCGTGCAAATGATCATCGACTCATTAATCATTATATATATTGATCTGGGTTTTCTCTTTTTTGATGCTAAATGAACTTACTATTGGGATTTAAAAAAAAAAAAAAAAGAAAATAAGCATGTCCTCTCTATTTTATTTTTTGCATTCTATAGGCCAGTGTTGTGTTAATTGATCAGAGATCTTTTAATGATTGTAATGATATAATGGCTGTTGTATATAGTGTTTGATTCTAACTGATCTTATATATTGGTACTGGGTTGAAATCTATTTGGGTACAAGTCCACTTTAGTAGTGGAAGTAAATAAAATGAAAAAAGATTTTCTTTTCCAATTGAGTAGTTGAACTGTCCACAACAAGCAAAATGTATATCTTTTTATAGCCTGAACGCAGGATCATGGTGGCTTAAAATTGAAAGAAAGGAAGAGACTATTCAATATACTGTAGTTTTTGCACAATATTCTCATTCATACATAAAAACCAATAGAGGCCAAAAAAATAAACAAATGATAGAATGAACAGAAATTTAAAATATATATATATATATATATATATATATATATATATCATGTGGCAGCAGCACCACAACAAATACCATACTCTCCATATTTATTAATTCCCGAGCCATATAAATTATAAATTTAGACTTGGAAAGGCCACGGCCAATCCTTCAAGTCCTCCTCTTGCTGCACCTTAGCACTTCTCTTCATACCAGTATTGCCACCACTAACATCACCCTCCACATAGGCATAGTACTTCAAGAAGAATGCAAGAGTAAGCACCACCCACTCCAAGCAGAAAATTAACACACACAATCCACCGGCTAGCTTCAGTATCACCTCACCATCTTCTTCCCTTACATATGACTTCAATTGCCAAAGGAAATCCCCTGTTCTAGTAAAGATCAACACCGATACTGAACCTTGAAATATTGCTGTCAGCACTGTGGCCACCATGTGTGCAGCGTACCACCTATTAGTCCCTGATGACGCTGCAGCACAACCTGAAACTGCCCCAACGACAGTAAAAATGTGGAGCAGAATGAGAAAAAACCCACATATTGAAGGCACCAAGCGAAGCGAAAGGGTCAAAAATATGCAACTGGAGGCTGCACCCAGTAGAATGTAGTTCGAGAACAAGAAGATCTTATGGGTGTGATAGTGAGATTGAGACACTGCTTGTGGGTTGCCTAGAGTGATGCC